>NC_057360.1:58305964-58453464 GCF_016509475.1 Prionailurus bengalensis
GCCAATTTAGATCAACTGAAAGAATTTCATTACATGACAAATGTTGGGGAGTATCATTTTCATATAAGGATTATTGCAGCCACCGCCTCCCCTGCTCAAGAATCTTGTAATTCTATCAAAAACAACAATAATTAACCTAGCTCGGCTTTACTCTTGAATAAGAGAATATTTTGTATAGCTCATGAGTTGGTTATTTTCTAGTTATTTGTGGATTTTTTAATCTTTAAAGGTGAATTATTGGATCACAAAGGAGAGATTAGCATAAGAAATTCAAAAGGAGACAGGAGCTCAACTCTGCTAATTAGCAGTTATGATACCTTGAGCGGAAAACTGACATTCTCTGGGGCTGGATTTCCTGGACAGTTACAAGGAATCCAATTTTTGCTTGATGAAGATGATGGGACACTAAGTAAGATGACATAAAAAAAACGTACCTGACACATGGTAGTTGCTCAGCAAATGGGAACCATTGGGGTTTTTTGTGTTAGAGATAGAGAGAGAGAGAGAGAGAGAGAGAGAGAGACAGGCAATGCACACGTGGGAAAGGGGCAGAGAGAGAGGGAGAGAGAGAATCCACGCTGTCAGCACAGAGCCCAACACAGGGCTCAATCCCAAAAACTGTGAGATCCTGACCTGTCCTGAGCCAGAATCAAGAGCCAGATGCTTAACCAACAGGTGCCCCCATAAATGGGAACTATTGCTTTTCTTACCTTACGCTGTAAGAATTGCCTCTATCTGTGGGAGTCGGGGGCAGGCAGACATTATATCACAATCTTTAATTATCTTTTTGTCTCTTTATTTTCTTTTGACTTTCAAATTTTTTATGCTAGTGAGTCCCTCAACTACTGAAAATAACCCTAAAAATTCACAGCCTAAATGTTGTCCAATAATCCCAACAAATTTGAAGAGACCAAACTTAGATCAAATACCCAGAAGATAAACAGGGCATATACATATCAAGGCCTACAAGCTTCAGTTACTTGAATTTAATGTAGGTGGAATGTTTTGTTTGTTTGTTTGTTTGTTTGTTTGTTTTGCAACCAGTTGCCCAAAAAGAATAACTGGCTGGATTCACTGAATTTTTAACTTATCAAGAAATCATCATTACTATCTCACACGGGTTGACTAAAAAGTTGTATGCAGTCAAATTAGGAAAGTCAAGGATAGCTATCTACTTTTTTTTTTTTTTCCTATCTCTCAGAATGACATGGTAGCTGGTTAGTGACTGGGCATATGGGGGACAAAAACCACAAGAATGGTTTGAGGTACATCTGGAGAAACACACCTGGAGTGGACACCTGCCTGTGGGTATGGTTGGAGAATCAGGATATCACTACCAGCAAGAACACAAGAACGTTTCAATACCAATTAATGTATCAGTGTAAACCACTCACCAAAGTAGTTAGGTAGAAAAGTCATACCCATTGATTCTGAAAAGGCATTTTATTTTATTTAAAAAAATTTTTTTAATGTTTATTTTTGAGACAGAGGGAGACAGAGGGTGAGTGCGGGAGGGGCAGAGAGAGAGGGAGACACAGAATCCGAAGCAGGCTCCGGGCTCCGGGCTGTCAGCACAGAGCCCAATGCGGGGCTCGAACCCACGAACCGTGAGATCATGACCCAAGCCGAAGTCGGACTCTCAACCGACTGAGCCACCCAGGCGCCCCTGAAAAGGCATTTTAAGTGCACAAGCCATTATTATTATAACATTTTATAGGATAGGAACAAAAACAGATATTGTTTTGTTTCATTTCATTAGTATACTATGCTTACATTTTAATGATATTTCTAAGAAACCAATATATTCTCCAAAAAAGCAAAATTACAAGATGGTTTCAGTTAAAAGGGGGAAGCCGACACGGATGGTTGCTTCATCATTCATTTTTACATTTCCTAGGTTTTAACACAGATGATAAGGGGCCAACACGAAATTACTGGTATAAACACAGAGGAAGGAGAAAGCTTTATCTCTTTTTACAACCACAACCCAAGTTACTCAGATAAAAACTACTGGAATAGTTTTGGAAAAGTGATGAGATGCAATGTGAAATAAAAACATCAAGTCATTTCCTTTCCTCTGACAGTACCACTTCCAAGTGGAAATGGGACATTCAGTTCACTTGAGACGGCGGCAAAATCTATAAAACGCTTAGGAATCAATTTAACAAGAAAGGCACAAGACCCACTTGGAAAGAACTGTGAAATGTTATTAAAGGTGTAAAAATAAGATCTGCGTTAAAAGGAAAGGCATAGCATGTTCTTGAAGGGAAAGACAATATCAAGCCTCCTCAAAGTAACGTATTTACTTCATTCAATTCCGATTAGAATCCCTGGTTTTTAAAATCGGATAAAATCATCCTAAAGTCAATATAGGTGAATAAATGCCCAAGAACCAATGCTACTGAAAAGAAGAGCGAGGGGAAGGCTCGCTCACTAGAGATCAACACATGCCGAAACATATGTGTGAGCAGATCAGTATAGTATTGGTAAGTACCATATACAAATAGGATTTGTAGATACAAATATAGATTTGTAAACAGAGTCAATAATTCAGAAGTGGAACATACAGTCTACATGAGATGTTAAATTTTCATTTCAACTCAGTAGAAAAAAGGATGCTATATTTAAGAAACTGTCAGGGGGTGCCTACGTGGCTCAGTCAGTTAAGCCTCAGACTCTTGATTTAGGCTCAGATCATGATCTCACGACTCTTGAGATCTAGCCCCAAGTGGGGCTCTGTGCTATGCTTGGGATTTTCTCTCTCCCTCTCTCTCTTTGCCTCCCCTGCTCAGGCAAGCTCTTGCACTCTCTCTCTCTCGCCCCCCCCCCCAATAAATAAATAATCTTAAAAAAAAAAAAAAAGAACCGGTCAGCATATTATTTTTTTCATCTAGAAGAGAAGCATGAAGCCCATAGGGCACCATATTCAAGAATCAATTATAGACAACGATTTAAACGTGAAAAATCAAACAATAAAATTTTTGTCGGGAATATTTATAAACTACAGGTACAATGGAACCTAACCAGCCTTTTCATCTAAAAGCTATAAAATAATGATGGAAATAATTAGCTATATAAAACGTAGAAACAACCATATGGCAAAAGCTGCCCTACAGAAAGTCCAGAGGCACACTACAGGTTGGGGTAAAAAGAATTTGTAATACAGAAAAGGGCTGACATGCCTACCAAACAACAGTGATTAAAAATACAAAGAGTAGACAAAAATATATACAAAGATATATGAATAGACAATTCATAGAAATGCAAGCAGAAGTGTGAAATTCCTAAATGAAGCGATCAGATGACCGGGTTCCTGGTCAGGAACCAGCCAATTGAAGGGAGTCGGGAGTTCTTTATGTCTATCAGAACAACAAAAATGTTTCAAAACTGTGACCACGAACAGATTTTCCCACTCGAGTGGAAGTTCCGTTGGGAAAGTGATATTTTTGTCAGTTTCATTCGCTGCCCTATCCTTGGAGTCTAGAATAGATTCTGAAAACGTACAAGGTGCTTGTTCAACATTGTGAAAAGAACGATGGCGCGGCTAACAATCTACGGCACTTACCGTGTGCGAGGTACCACCCGCACTGCAGGTAGTGATTCAGGTCTTCGTAACACCCCTAATGGGGTAAGTGCTATTATTCCCATTTTACAGATGTGCAGAATCTGAGGTACAGGGTGACGCAGGGAACAAGGAGCAGAGCTGGGAATCGAACCCAGGCAGTCTGGCGCCATATTTCCTGCACTGACGGCAAAGCTACGTGACCTCTCCTCACATCCACATCGCTGATTGGGCTGTGGAGAAAGACCACAGCCCTTCTACGGAAAGCAGTCTGGCAGGAGTTCCACTCCTAGAAGTAAAATCAGAATAGTATGGGGGTGCCTGGGTGGCTCAGTCCATTAAGCATCTGACTTCGGCTCAGGTCATGATCTTGTGATTCATGAGTTCGAGCCCCAGTTGGGCTCTGTGCTGACAGCTCGGAGACTGGAGCCCGCTTCGGATTCTGTGTCTCCCTCTCTCTCTGCCCCTCCCCTGCTCGCACTCTGTCTCTGTCTCGTTCTCAAAAATTAAACTTTTTAAAAAAAATCAGAATAATATGCAGTCATAAAAATAAGAAAATGAGTTAAGATAGTTGACTAGGATCAGTGTCAATAACAGGGACTTGTAACAAAACAAGAAGCAGAAGTATAAAAATAATATGATCACATTTTGGTAAAAAAAAAAAAAAGACAAGAATCGTATCTGTGACTGTGTGTGCACGTGCATGTGTGTGTGGGTGTCTGTCTTTACATGATGACATTAGCAGAGAAACACTTCTGGGTTGCTACCATGGGTGCCCAGGGGATTAGGGCTGGGTACTGATGTGACTTAAATAAGGAGAAAGAAGTAGAAACACAGAAAAAATGGAAAAAATAAAGACTGCCCTTTAAAAAACATATAAGATCACATTTAAGCTCTTGTGTAAAAGTAAGTAAAAAACAACAAATTTAAAGTGTCTATTCCTGTTTGTTGTTCCTTTTTTAAAAAGTGGATTGATTTTTCTCATCTGTGAATTGTAAAAGTTGTTAATATATTCTGGATGTAAATCCTTTATTAAATGTGTTTATTAAAAATATTTTCTCCTAGTTTGTGGCTTGCCTTTTAATCTATGAATGCTGTGATTGGAAGAATAAAAGATTTAAGTATTGATAAAATTTAAATGATCAATTTTTCTCTTTCATGTTAAGTGCTTTCTATGAGTTGTCTAAGAAATATTTGCCTACCTCCACGGTCACGAAGATTTTCTCTTAATGTTTCTTATAAACGTTTTATGGTTCTCCCTTTTATGTTTACAACTATAATTCATTTCTAGTTAATTTTTGTGTGTGGTTTGAGGTAGGAGCTAGTAACATAAGCTGTTTAAAATCTTTAGTCATCAGGAAAATGGAAGTTAACACCACAATGAGATATAACCACAAATCAACAGAATGTCTCAAATCAAAGAGACTGACAATCTAAGTGTTGGCATGGATGCTTTACGACTGGAATCCTCATACGTTATTGGTGACAATGTAAAATGTTATAACCACCCGGGAAAACAATTTGACAGTCTTGTATAAATTGGCCATGTGACCCACTCACCCCTGTGCCACAATAACCCTACTTCTAATTATTTACGCAGGAGAAATGACACCAGAGACTCACACAAACACTCGTAAATAAATCTTTATACAGCTTTATTCATAATAGCGCCTAACTGGAATTAACCCAAGTGTTGATCACCAAGTGAACGGATTTAAAAAACAACCTCGGGCGCCTGGGTGGCCCTGGCAGGTAAGCGACCGACTTCAGTTCAAGTCATGACCTTGCGGTCCGTGAGTTCGAGCCCCACGTCGGGTTCTGTGCTGACAGCTTGGAGCCTGGAGCCTGCTTCCGATTCTGTGTCTCCCTCTCTCTCTCTGCCCCTTCCATGCTCATACTCTGTCTCTGTCTCTGTCTCAAAAAATAAACATTAAAAATAAATAAATTATAAAATTAGTAAAAAAAATAACCTAGTGTATCCATACTACTATTCAGTTATATATATATATGTGTGTGTGTGTGTGTGTGTGTGTGTGTGTATACACACACACACACACACACACACAGTAAAACCTTGGTCTGCGAGCATAATTCATTTCAGAAACACGGTTATAATCCAAAGCACTTGTATATCAAAGTGAATTTCAAGAACCCTTGGCTCAGTTGTGGTCATGTGACATTCAGTGCCACGTGCAAGTCATATTGCAAGACATCGCTTGTTTATCAAGTTAAAATTTATTACAAATGTTTGTTCGTCTCGTGGAACACTCACAGAACAAGTTATTTGCAATCCAAGGCTTTACTGTATTTTCTTTTTCTTATACTTAAATGTTTTTATTTAGTTTTGAGAGAGAGAGAGAGAGAGAGACTGTGCTCGAACAAGCAGGGGAAGAGCAGGGAGAGGGAAAGACAAGAGGATCCAAAGCAGGCTCTGCACTGACAGCAGAGAACCTGATGCAGGGCTCGAACTCAGGAACTGTGAGACCATGATCTGAGCTAAAATCAAGAGTTGGACACTTAACCGAGTCACCCAGGAGCCTCTTACGTGTGTGTATTTATATTTATATTTATATTTATATTTATATTTATATTTATGTTTATGTTTATATTTATAATTTATAGTTATTTATATAATGTGCCCCATATAAATATAAATATAAATATATGTATATGAATATAAATATAAATATACATATATTTAAATCAGCAACTGATTCATGCATTAACATGGATGAATCTCAACAACGTTATGCTGGGTGAAGAAGCCAGATATAAAAGTGTACACATAGGATAGGAACAGAAGGTACAAACTTTCAGCTCTAGGATAAGTAGATACTGGAGGTGCAGTGCACTGTGTGATGACTGTAGTTCACGGTCTGTGTGGTACGTTTGAAAGTTGTTGAGGATAAAAAACAGCACTGCGTCTGTTTCTTTGTTACTGTATGGCGTAGTGGATATTCACGAGGTTTACGGTGACAAGCAGGTTACAGCGTATCCAAGTCGTTATGCTGTACCCATTACACGGACACGGTGCTATATATCAATTATATCTCAATAAAATTGGAAAAATTACAATAAAAAATAGAAGTGTACGTATTTCGTGTTTCATTTATATAAAATCAGACCCGTGGAGTCATCCAGGTCAGGGCTGGGAAAGTTCACAAAGGTACCTTAGCAGAGAAGGAAAATGTCCTGTGTCTCGGCTGGGATGACGATTACACACTTGTACACATTTGTCAGCCTGCTCGAACTATACTCTTAAAATGGGTCTATTTTATTACAGGTAAGTCATACTTCAACAAAGTAAAAGAAAAAAAAAAGGAAAATCAGTGAATTTTTAAAATAAAATACGCAGATGAAATAAATCCCCAAATGAAGCATCTCTGCCATCAAAACTATTTGTGATTTTTTGGGCTTCTCCGATTCTTGCCAAACTGCTCATCACTATTAAGGCGAAATTCCTCTCCAAATGGATTCCAAGCAACTGATCCAATTTTTTTTAAAGGGGAATCCTCTACTCGTCCAAAATTTTAGATCCACTTATTTCCTGGGCATTTCTCATAAACCATCAATGTCCATCTTGAAAAATTGCAAATGGGAGTTTCTTGAGCTAATATCCCTTCCGAGGAGTGAGCCTAATTCTGGCTCATAGAGACAACTAGTGACCGTGGTTCTATAATTCCTGACACATTTTCATGAAATCTGTCAGGCACAGGTAGTACTTTATAAAGAGTTTATGAAACCACCCCAACCTCGGAATCTTTGGACGGCCTCTTATTACCAGATAACCCAGGGAAGCTGCCTGGACTCCACTATGTGCTCCAAAGGAGGTAGTGCTGGGTCAGAGAGCGGTGACCCCACATTCGAATTACTGGGATAGTTTTCCAAAAATATCACTTCGGAGCCCCTACCTCAGGCCCTACCCCAGGGTCAAAATGTCTAAAGCTGAGGTTTGAGCCCTGGACATTCTATACAACTCCTCGGACCATTCAAAGGTGTGGTCAGGATTGGAAATCACCGTTTCAAAGTGAAAGAAGAAAGACACGTCATTTGGCACCCTTTAAAAGACATAGACCATGGGGGAGGGGAAGGAAAAAAAAAGGGTAGAGAGGGAGGGAGCCGAACCATAAGAGACTCTTAACAACTGAGAATAAACTGAGGGTTGATGGGGGGTGCCATTGAGGAGGGCACCTGTTGGGATGAGCACTGGGTGTTGTATGGAAACCGATTTGATGATAAATTTCATATTAAAAAAAATAATGACAAAAATAAAAGGCATAGACCTGGTGACACGGAACTGTTTTTAAAGGAATAGGAAATGTGTGCCCTGTATCGAGAAGAGAAAGAGAAGCATGTTTAAAATAAAGTTAAAGACATGTATTTCTTTCCTGTTTTGGTTGGACCTGTGCAACCACACCAATACCTATGAACAGCTCACAGACCAGTGGGGCTCCAGCGGACACAGCCTGGGAGTTGCTGGCGGAGGGTGATACTCCGAGATGTCAAAAAAGACCCCTGCAATCCCTTGATGCTCTATTTTTTTTTTCCCCACCACGTGTCTCTGCCTCCCTGGTTGGAGCCAGGCCAGTCTACTCATCATTTGTTTATACCAACTTTGCAGGTTCCCACCTTTCCACCATCTTATTCCATCCCTTGGCATATTATCGTCGGCCGTGGTAAATAATCTGCCCCTTCTTCCTTCAGAACCGAGTCTAAACTCCTCCTCCAGGCAGCCTCCTTTGATAAATAGAATTCCTGCTTACTGGTGTCCTGACTACTCAAAGTGTGATCTGTGAAACAAACAGGTCAGCATCATCCACGGGTTGGGGGTGGGGGGGGGGTGGGGGGCTGGCGGTTAGGGTTTAGGGTTAGACATGCGGAATCCTGGCCCTGCCCCAGACGTGCTCAATCAGATTCTGCTTTTTAACAAGATTCCCCAGCCGAGTCAGCCCTCTTGAGGTACTTTCAAGGAGTGCTCACGAAGTATTCTCACTGAGTGACCCAGGGAGGACAAGACCCCCGGCCATTCCTTTAGACCACAAGGCCGGTGCTTGGTGTGGGCTGCATTTGTTAAGATGTCCACTGCAGAAGTGGTTTCTAAGTTCTCCCGTGCTCTTGCCGGGCTCAAATGACTGGAGGCTGAAATGCGGCCTCTGTGTCTTTCATTCATTACTCTCCGCCTTGAGGGTCTGAGGACACTGAAAAGGAAAGGAGAACTCTTGCTTTCCCACATGCCCCAGATGAGAAAGTAAGCCTTCTCTACACACAGGTCAGGAGAAAGATGCCTCTTAAGTTTTCTAAAAATTGAGATTTAATTCACACACCGTCAAATTCACCTTTTTTAAGTTGTAACATTCAGTGCAGACCCAAACTCGCGTAACCCTCACCACTATCTAGTTTCAGAACATTCTCATCGCCACAAAAAGAAACCCTATACCAGTCAGCATAGGTATTCCCCTCCCCACTGGGCCCTGGCAGCCATTACCGTACTTTCTGTCGCTATGAATTCACCTACTCTGAATATTTCTTGTAAATGGAATCCTACGCTCTGTGGCCGCTGTGTCAGGCTGCCTTCACTTGGCACAGTGTTTACAAGGCCCACCCATGTGGCGGCACGCGGGGGTGCTGGCGGAGTCTCTCCTTGACCAAACTCTCTTCAGGCTCCCCTGAACTTTTTAGCCAGGCCTTGGTTTTGGACTTCCTGTCTGTCTCTGCATCATCTGATTTTAACAAGATCCCTAAGTCAGCTTTGCCAGAACCATCTACCCTCTCTATCTGATCACCCTCAGTGTCTGATTGAGCTCCTCCTTCTCTACCATTCTCCAGGTGATGTCTGATCACTCCAGCCTGCCTTCAGCAGGAATCCCGTTGGGTGGGTTTAGCCAGAATCTCCCCTTCGCTCTGATGCTTCCCCTTAGGAATTTTCGATCCAATGATCCCCACCCTGCCCCTTACTTATATATTCCCACTTGCCCATGATGTCCTGGCAGTCGTGTCCCATCTCTCCTGCCCATTGCAAGACCACATGCAGCGGTCACTATACCCAGCACAATGTTCCTTCTTGAATAAATTCTTCCTTATCTTGCTTTAACAAGTGTCGTGAATGTTAAAATGCTATTTTTTCACAGCTAGAATATCATTTTTTTTCTTTAACCGTACTTTATTCCTTTTTGGGGGGCTGACTATATCCTTTATGTGCCTAGACCATAATTGTTTATCCATTATCATTTGATGAATGCTTAGGCTGTTACACTTTTTGGCCGTTAAGAACAATGATGCTATGAACATTTCTGAACAAGTGTTTTTTGCAGACGTAAGTTTTCGATTCTTTTGAATATATAATATACCTAGCAGTACACTTGCTGGGTCATGTACACGAGCAAAGGCTGCTCAAGAGAGGGGCTTACTCATATATTCTTCTCTTAAAAGATGTCGAACACATGGGTATCTAGGCCTCAACCTCTCTATGTGGGAAATTTGATACCTGTCCTTGGATGGACATCAGAGTCAATCAAGAGGAGTAAATTGGCACCTATGGCCATCTCTTGTTTACTCTAAAGACTGGGAACTGCCTTCTGAGCATTTGTAATGCATGTTCAATTATGCTTCAACATTCTGGTCTCTCCCGGTGCACAATAACTGAACAAATTCTCATGGCCTAAAGTTGAATCACCCACGATGGCAAGTATAACGTATCCGATTCTTCTTCAACATCTATCCTCTAACAGGCAGACTCAACTACAAATAATGATTACCCACAAAGTCGACAGAGTCCTGAAGACTAATGCTGCCACCATCCAACAGGGAAGCAAGTGAACATTCTTAGGACGATGCATCCCTTTCTCAGAGGCCACGTGTCCCAGTGTCCTGGGATTACAAGCAACATTTTTGAGCCACCTTCCACGTGCAGACTCTTGGAGGTACAGGTAATAAGAACCACTCAGGCCAAGCGTAAGCAACAGAAGGGGAGATTAGCACAGTGAAGATTTAATCATAGCTCAGAGACGCCAAAAAAGGAGAAGCCTGCCCTGAGGGAGGTGATGAGAACCAGGAGCTGAAAAGTTGTATAAGACCTCCAGACTGGGCTTGCCTTCACCCTGTCAGCTCTGTTGTTTCAGAATCCCTGTTTTCATTTTCTTTTCCTCCCACCCATCACAGACACCAGCATCTCCCCAGTTCTCGTGGCACACGTCCAGCTATGTAGACGGAGGCAGACCACTCATCTGTTGCCTACCTCTCAACGCCCACAGATCTGAATCCAGATTCTCGTCTTGCTCTAGTCCTCACTCCCCATCCAGTGAACAGTGACCCAAAGCAGAGCTACATGGCCTGGATGGTGCTACCACCACGTGGTCTGGGGGAAGAGACGGTACCCAGAAAATGACGCATGTGTTGCGAGGCAGACCGCTGGCCAAAACAAAACAACCCAGTAAGAGACCACAACTGCTTTTGAGTATGAATTTACTGTTTGCACACAGGGCATCCCCCAGTGTAAAGAAATCTTGCGAGAGCAGCATGGGGCCAAGAAAGTCACTTACCCGGCTTGCACTCATGGGATGCTATAATCTGAACTGCAGCGGTCAAGGCGGTCCACCTGGACCAATTATCTACCTATGTCAATCGCCCCTGATGTGTTATTTATGTTCGGGGCTTGATGCCCACAGCAGGAGGATGTGATGAAAATAACTAAAAACACACTATGATAAAAGAGTAGTGGATAGCAAAAAATTGTGATTTAGAGAATATATACAGGCCGCCCAATATTGGCCTTCAGGCCCCACTCAAGGGTCCCCAGTAGATGTGCAATCTAAGTATGAGCCTTATGTTTACTCTGCATACGCGGTCTCAACTTAAGGATCCCAGCTGCCCACCTCCATCCAAATTGCCAACACGAAGTCTTCCTAGATTTCAATTCTAGAGCCACTTCTGTGTACGGGTAACTCCAGTATCGTTGTATTCACCCGATAACACTATAAATACCACCTCGGTATACATTTCCCGTTGCATCTCGCTAAGAAACCTGGGAAGATCTTCAGCCAGCTCAGTTGGGCGGTTCTTCCCGGCTCTCATCTGGATGTTGCTGCACGGAGATTTTCTTAATCCTTTCCTGGGTGCTCCTGCTAGCCCTGCCCTTTGCAGGCCATCCAGAATACGTGATTGTCTGTATCTGATCTTCACGTTCAGGTTCCGAACCCAAAGTTGACTTTGTGGGAGCATGTAACGAGAATGCCCGTCAAAGGTGCGGTGAAGGAGGCTGGGGTTTGCTTCCGCACATCCGGCAAACCGTGGGCTGCCAGTTCCTTATTTAAAATCAGAGAAAGACTTTTCTCTCCTATTTGAATATCATTTAGCTTTCCGTCTTTGCAGTGGGGATACGCTATTCTTTCTAGGGCGCCCCAACCACCTTTCGAAACTCTGGTGTCAGAGGAGATCCTTTATTACACTCCCAATAATGGGAAGAGAAACCCTCAGGTTGGTAAAATCTGGGTCTCCCCGCCATTGTGCAGAAGCAGGAATGCCTAAAAATTTCCTGTATCTGAATATCATTTAGCTTTCTGTCTTTGCAGTGGGGATACGCTATTCTTTCTAGGGCGCCCCAACCACCTTTCGAAACTCTGGTGTCAGAGGAGATCCTTTATTACACTCCCAATAATGGGAAAAGAAACCCTCAGGTTGGTAAAATCTGGGTCTCCCCGCCATTGTGCAGAAGCAGGAATGCCTAAAAATTTCCTGTATCTGAATATCATTTAGCTTTCTGTCTTTGCAGTGGGGATACGCTATTCTTTCTAGGGCGCCCCAACCACCTTTCGAAACTCTGGTGTCAGAGGAGATCCTTTATTACACTCCCAATAATGGGAAGAGAAACCCTCAGGTTGGTAAAATCTGGGTCTCCCCGCCATTGTGCAGAAGCAGGAATGCCTAAAAATTTCCTGTATCTGAATATCATTTAGCTTTCTGTCTTTGCAATGGGGATACACTATTCTTTCTAGGGCGTCCCAACGACCTTTCGAAACTCTAGGGTCAGAGGAGATCCTTTATTACACTCCCAATAATGGGAAGAGAAACCCTCAGGTTGGTAAAATCTGGGTCCCCCGCCATTGTGCAGAAGCAGGAACGCCTAAAAATTTCCTGTATCTGAATATCATTTAGCTTTCTGTCTTTGCAGTGGGGATACGCTATTCTTTCTAGGGCGCCCCAACCACCTTTCGAAACTCTGGTGTCAGAGGAGATTCTTTATTACACTCCCAATAATGGGAAGAGAAACCCTCAGGTTGGTAAAATCTGGGTCCCCCGCCATTGTGCAGAAGCAGGAATGCCTAAAAATTTCCTGTAACCTTCTTTTACACACCCCCTTGCAGACCGGTTTATCCTGTAACCATTTCCTGTCCATTCACACGTGGGCTATACTTACATCTCCTACTGCACATTCTTTTTCCTCATTAAGCTGGAAGAACACACTGGCAATAAAGTTGAAGGCGAATGCCAATCAATTATGGTGCTTTGGACAGTTACCGGCCAGAAGGAGGGATGGTGGACCAGCTGTCCCTTCCTTCTCTTAATCCCCCATTTTTCAGTCTGTCCACATCTAGCCAACACATTCCATCCTCCCTTCACAAATCTAAAGGGAAAATGAGATGGGGAAGTTTTCCTTTGGAGTGCCAAACAGCTTTTGACATCCTCCCAAAACGTCTCAAGGTCCTTCGGCCAAAGGAGTTTTGTATTGAAAAACTTTGGCGCGGTGGTATCCTCGTCTGGGATCCCTACGGTTGTCTGTAGCATTCGTCCTCATTTCCTGTTGGGAAAAGCTGTGAACTGCTCTTTATCAAATAACTGCCCCGATTCTGCTGCCCACTCCCCAACCCTGCACTAGGAAATCACTAGTGTTTCAAGGTTAGCTATGATGAAGCCTGTCCACTGTCACATTTACAGAAGAAGTTGGATTTATTTGCAAGGAAAAGTTACTTTGTTTCCATTATCCCGTGTGATTAAGAGGGTTGTTAAGAAAAATGAGTATGGACCCCCCCCCCCCCCCCGATAAGATAATTTACAACAACGCTTTGACTTATTTGGTAAGAAGTGTTCTTTGTTATCTCTCAGGGCTGATTCACACTTGGTGCGGGGGCAGGGTGGGGGGAGATTGATAAGAGACCGAAGGATAGTAGTGACGATGACATTTGCCTTCTCCTTCCTTTTCAAGGTATCAACACCTGAGAAACGTAACACAAACCCAGGATCGAATTCGATCCCACCCATGACTCATCTCTTCAGAGACACAGGCAACTTTGTACATTTCCGCATGAGGGCTTTATTGACTCCACTCTAGCCTATAAATGTAACAGTCCATTTGAGGACAGTGGGCTCTAATTGCCCCAGTGAACATGGCTCAGGCTGTTTTTTCTAAGTCATCCCCTGCACAGAATCCACAAGGCAGCTCCATGCTGAATTAAAGGCTTCTCTTGAATGAGGCTGTTGCCCTCAAAATGCATACTGATCAAAGCATGTGGGTTCCGGCATGCTACATGTGCTTTTCACATTGTCTTTGAGTGGGAACATGAAGACAGAGGGAGAGAAAAATCAAGAAGAAGGAATCGAAAGCAAGAAATTAAATGCAGCGATTTAAATAAATCATATTAAGTGTCACTATAATGTATTCCAGTGACTTCATAGTCCTGGCATACAGTGGCCGTTAAGTGCCTATTGGATGAATGAATGAATGAATGAATGAATGAATAAGGTTCCCCAAACAATCAATAATTAGGGAGGCCAGGTTAGCCTCGTTTAACAGCCAAAGGACAGGAATCATAGAAAAATGAGCTGTGATGTATAAATCTCACATTCTAAAGCAGGGGAAATTTAGAATAAATTTAAATGTTATTCTAAAGACATGGAGAAAAAAAATGGGAAACTCTTCTTTGGAATTCAACACTTTTTCAAAATGCATTCACCTGCATGGCCCGCTAACTAGAGAATGCCAGCGTAGAGAAAAATGCCAAATCACTGTCCCTTCCTTTTCCACAGCAGAAATAGTCCCTGGAATCGGCCCCTGCTGCTTTTCATCTCCTGGGTGGGGTAACTTCTACAAGGCAACTTGAGTAAATGTTCAGCTCACCAGGCAGAGCTCTGGGCCCTGACCTTGCCTGCCTTTTTCTTGCCATTCCAAAACTCAGTCTTGATTTTCTAGGATTCTGTAAATGCCTTTTTTGGATGGATTACCCCCAAATCTCCTAAAGATATGCGATAAAATTTCTGTTAATTGTGATGGGTCACTCTAAGGGGGATTAACAAACAGACAATAACATATCTTTATCTTCGAGGTTATAGTAATCTAGTTAATCGTTGGATTTATTCAACACATATTTAAGTGTCAGGTATTCTATGTGAGGAAATGTGCCGGGAACTGGGGATAACCTGTGAACAAGCCTCACAGATCCTACAGTTGAATTGGGGTGGGGGGGGGGGACATAGACAAGCAAAGAGACGATTAGAAAGGAGAGTGATGACAGGGCGCCTGGGTGGCTCAGTCAGATAAGCGTCAACTTCAACTCAGGTCATGATCTCACAGTTTGTGGGTTCGAGCCCTGCATCAGGCTCTGTGCTGACTCAGAGCCCAGAGCCTGCGTCGGGTTTTGTGTCTCCCTCTCTCTCTGCTCCTCCCTCCCTCACGCTCTGTCTCTCTCCCTCTCTCAAAAAATAAAATAAAAGAAATTTAAAAAATTTTTAAAAAAAGCAGAGTGATGAGGACGTAAGTGCAATGTGAGGATATTACAGAGGTATACAATACAGATTTCCGAAGACCATGGAGGGCTTCCTGGAGGAAGAGACATCTGAATTGAAACCTGAAAGACCAGAAGAAAATGGAGAAGAGTGTTCCAACTGGAGGGAAAAGTTTGGATAAAGATAAGGAACTTCATGCCAGTGTGGGGTGGGCTCTGATGGATAGGGAAGGAGGTAGGGGGCGGGCAGGTGAGGACAAGAGATGTAGCTGGAAAGAAAGATTAGTAGAAAAATTAGAAACTGGATCATGATGATTGGTGTCAGGGTTCCCGGCAATGGCTGCCCTTTTGGAAACTTACCAAATACTGACCCAGGGTCAGGTACATACACCTGTGCACCCAGCTAAGTTTGCAGGCATGCCCCAGCCTTCCCTAAGAACATTCTCCACCTTAGAGGCAATCAGCACTGTGCAAGTACAATGAGATAACGCTATGTTTCTAAGCGTTTTCTTTTCTTGAACGTACCATTTCTTTGATTTTGGATTCTACTCAGGGGAGTAGAATGGAGCTATGACTCGGCAACTCAGACTTAGAGCGAAACTTCGGGCCTGGAATCAGCATGCTTCCGGAACCGGAAGGCAGCAGGCCCAGGTGACAGTTGTCGACTGGGGTGTGCCCAGGGGTAAAGACCAAGAGCCTTCCTGTGACGGTGCACCCCCCTCCCCAGCCCCCAAGCACCACTTGGAGCTGTTGGAGAAATGCAGATTTCTTCCTTCCATGAGACCTCTTTATTTGATTTTTTTACTTTTTAAAACTGTATCATGAAAGAGTTTCAAATCTACAGAAAAATTGCAGGTACTTTCATATATCCTCTCCCAGATACACCATTTATTAATATATTGCCCATATATATAGTATATTATTGCCCCAAATTATATATGTTTATAGTATCTATGTGTGTGTGTGTGTGTGTGTGTGTGTATAATTGCTTCTCATTTTATGTATGTAATTGTATGTATCATTATGTATACATATATGTATATATATATATTAGTCTCTGAACCATGAGAGTAAGTTACATGCCCCTTTACCTCTAAATACTTTCATGTGTATTTCCTCAGAACATTCACACGTAATCACAGTGCAATTATCAAAATTAAAAAAAAAAATTCTTGGGGTGCCCGGGTAGTCAGGTCGGTGGAGCAATCGACTCTTGGTTTCGGCTCAGGTCATGATCCCAGGGTTGTGGGATCAAACCTTGTGTCAGGCTCTGTGCTGAGTGTGAAGTCTGCTTAAGATTCTCTCTCTCTCTCCTTCTCTCTGCCCTTCTTCCCTGCTTGCATGCTTTTTCTCTCTCTCTAAAAAAATAAAAACAAAAACAAAAACAAAACTCTTATCTTGGGGCAATTGCTGACTCAGTACAGCATGCAACTCTTGATATTTGGATTGTAGGTTTGAGTCCCACGTTGGGTGTAAAGATTACGTAAAAATAAAATCTAAAACCAAACCAAAACAAAACTCTTAGCTTATACATATTCAAAAGTTTGCCAACTACCCCAGAAAATGTCTTTCATTGCTATTTTTTCCTAATAAATGATCTAATCCAGGATTATACATCACACTTAATTGTCCTATTTCTTAGGTTTACTTTAATCAGAAAGAGTTTCTCAGCCTTTTTCGGCCTTATGACTTGATATATTCGAACCATGTAGAATGACTATTTTGTAGATGTCCCTGAATTTGGGTTCATGTGATCTTTTCGGGATTGATTGTTTGATTTAGGATATACATTTCTGGTAGGTCAAACAGATATGTTTTTCTCAATGCATCGTATCAGAAGGCACATCCCATTACTGGTGAGCATAAGACCATTTAAAATAGAACGTTGAAAGGCACAGCTCAGCATGACTAGAGTTCCTAACCTGCAAATCTAGACGCACAAGTATAAGGGTCCCCATGGGGACACAGTTTTCAAGACCAGAGGGAAAACCAATGTGTACCTATCACATAACACGTAACGTGTTGCCCTCTACGAGCTATTCCATACACCCAACTTAGTCTTTGTAGGAACTCCCTGAAGTAGACGGTCTCCCCGCTACTTTGGCAATGAAGAAAGTCAGAAAGAGGGGTACCTGGGTGTCTCAGTTGGTTAAGCATCGAATTCAGCTCAGGTCATGATCTCACAGTTTGTGGGTTCGAGCCCTGTCTCGGGCTCGGTGCCGACAGCTCACAACCTGGAGCCTGCTTCGGATTCTGCGTCTCTGTCTCTCTCTGCCCCTCCCCTGCTCACGCTCTGTCTCTCTCTCTCAAAACACATAACACTTAAAACATTTAAAACAGGAAAAGTCAGAAAGAACGTGCCACTTGATAGAAGCCACACGAACTCGTGGGATTTGAATTCGGGTGTGTTTTACCTTAGATTACAGTTCACAGTCATCTTATTAAAACACATAAATTTGAACTTTGAGGTAATCCACTCGATGCAGGGAACTGGCTTTTGCTTCGTCACCCCTTCAGGTCCCACAGAACGCTTTAGTCTCCTGCGCCCAGTATCCTATTCTCTACCCAGTGATGTCCCACTGGCGGCCTTCTTGTCCACACCTCCTCTCTTCAGGGATAACGGGGGCTTGCAATCTGCCCAGAGATTCCTTCACCTTCATTGGTGTTTAGTATTTTTCATTCTTCCTGGGGCTTTGGGAACCTAGACTGTGGTTTCCAAAGCACTGGACTGTTTATCCTTGTCAATCATCCTGGGACTGAACTCCTGGGGAGGAACTGTGTGGTTGTCTCCTCCCAGAAGCTTTTTCCCACAGTGAGATGAATGGTGTGCCCCCCCCCCCAAAAACAGCCCCAGCTTCTGGAACCTGCGAATGTTACGTCATGTGATAACATGTCCCTAGGGGTCATTAAATCAAGGATCTGGTGACAAGGAGATTACTCTGGATTATCCAGGTAGGCCTAAATGCCTTCAAAGTGTTTTCATAAGAGAGAGGCAGAGGGAGATTAGGTTCGCACAGAGGAAAAGGTGATGGGGAGACCGGGGAGTGACATAGCCACCAGCCAAGGAATGGCTGCAGCCACCACAAGCTAGAAAAAGCAAGGGATGGTCCTTCCCTGAGGGACTTCCGAGGCTATGTGGTCCTGCTGACACCTTGGTTTTGGATTGCTAGCCTCCAGAACCGTCAGGAAATAAGTTTCTGTCGCTTTAAGCCACCACAATTCTCTAGTTTGTTTCAGTAGCCACAAGAAACTAATACTTGTTAAACATTGGTGGACGTGAAAGGCTCAGATTCATGGCCAAAAAGTGAAGACATACACAGCTCTCCCCATGGGAATCTGCATTTTCGTAAGTCCTGACAATAAAACCTTAGGCATCCGCAGCAGCTCTGGGGACGGAGGGTGGTGATGTTTTGCGACAGACAGGTGCTGGCCGTACTGAAGTGGGCCTCACCGCCGTCCCCCGGGGGCCCTCCTTGCTTGGGAAGGCCGTCCAAAGCCTCAGAAGATCGGTACCAACCACACAGTCGATGGAACTCAGGAGTTTGACCTGGGAGCTTCGAAGAGCTGGAGGTAACTCGTAAATTCCTCCACCTACCACATTATTCACAGACACCCCAACCCCTCTGTTGCTCCTTTTATTCATCCACCCAATTGTCCAGGCAGCAGAGGAAGCCAACATCTGTTGACTTGAGGGAAAGCTGAGCCCTGAGATCAAGGAGCAAGGCTCTGGGGAATGGTGGTGGAGCTTCCAATCTTGGCCCAGCTCCCCTCCACGACCCTGACCTGGCGAGGCGTTAGACTGTGCAAAGCCTCCATTTATCAAAAACATAGGGATAAGGGTGCCCGCCTTCCAGGGAGGTGGTGAGGGCTGGACGACGTGGTATCTGTAAAGGACTGGAGACGGTGTTTGGGGCCCACTGAATACCCAGTAACTTCCAACTATTACCACAGAGCGCCTCCTGTCCTCCAGAACTTGACTCTTTCCATCCATTTCTTCGTTGATTTATCAGGCATTGCAGGTTTCAGCCCTCTGAAGGAGTTCGCAAGAGGTAGACGGCGGACATCTGAACGGTGAAATTACCATCCAGCGACACGGCGCCCGATGGCTGTGTATATGGCGCACTGCGGGTGCACGCAGGTGGAAAAGACCAGAACGCCTGGGCCAGGGGCAGGGGAGAGGAAAAGGAGGGTCTGAGGAGGCTTCAAAGGAGCAGTGACTTCGAAGATGGGCCTCCAAGGCCATGAAGAATTGGATCTTGTGGAAGAGAACGTAAGTGCAGGTGTCCCTGAGGTCTATGGTTGTGGTGGTTGTTAAGGAGTATTCAGTAATGCTACGTTCATTTGCATCATTTGCAGCAACTGGGCAAGTCTGTGATTTTTTTTGCTTTTCATCTGTATGTTTTCATTCGCGATAGCGACTGAGACGTTGAAACAGTAACGTAACATTTTTTTTAACCTTTCGGAATTTTTCTCTTCCTTTATAATGTAAAGAATACCTCGGGGCGCCTGGGTGGCTAGGTTGGTTAAACATCCAACTTAGGGTCTGGGAGTTTGGGCCCCGCGTCGGGCTCTGTGCTGACAGCTCAGAGCCTGGAGCCTGCATCCGGTTCTGTGTCTCCCTCTCTCCCTCTCCCCTGCTCGCACCCTGTCTCTCTCTCTCTCAAAAATAAATAGACATTTAAAAAAATTTAAAAAAAAGAATACCTCATGCCTTTTTTGTGTATGTGTGAAAATTAAATTTACACATACACACCTATAAACACATATATGTATGTATACATCTAACAGTGCTTAGAGACTATAGCTGCCCAAAATTTCACTTACAATCCTCCTCTTTTCTGTTTCGATCTTTTTCCTTTGCCTCTACACCATGGAGGCAGTTGGGTATAAAAGACAGTTGATTGGGTTTAATGGCCTGGAACTTGAGGGCAACTTGACTTCCAAATTACTGTCATCTCCCACAAATCTTAACACACTGAGGCTTCATGAATGATTGGGGAGGGAAGGGAGAGAGCAGGAGGTGGAAGGAGAGAGGGGGCGTTAGGGAGAGAGAGAGAGAGAGAGAGAGAGAAGGAAGACTGATCCACATGTAACTTTAGGAAGTCCATGCTCCGCAAGGTTTATCTCCTTCTCCTCAAGAGAAAGTCTAAAATACTCAGTATTGTGCGATTAAGGGATTTTTGCTTGCACTATGCCGACCAGGGGCTCCTTATTGTCTTAGTCCTCACAACATGCCCAAAGTCACAGAGGTTGCAATCCCAGTCTGATTCCAGAGGCTTCTCTTTCCATACATCATCCCGACAATAACTACGACATTCCATTTCTCTCCCAAGGAAGCAGGTATCTCCCAGAACTATCAGAGAAGAGACCTGATTTCTTTTCCAAGATCTGCCATTTGGTAACTGTGTGATTTGGGGTGCTCAACGACTGTTCTTTGCCTCCATTTCCTCTTTTGTCTAGCGGGAATTACAAAATAACGCCTGACCCTGTGAGCCTTCCAAGATTGCCGTGCAGGTCTCATCGAACGGGCGTGTAAGGAAAAGTAACCTTCGTAAACTGCAAAGCTGTAAACATGTGGGAACCTATTAGTACACATTCATACTAACGTGTACATGACTGATAGCAAATTTTACACGGAGTCGAGACCAAAAGAGTAGAGCAAGGAAAACTGAACAGAGAGGTGCCTACACAGGAATACGCTGGAGACATTTGAAGGACGTCCTTCAGCTTTTTCCAGCTTTTCTGGACCCGTCTGGCCCAGAGCCAGTGTGGTGTTATTTACTTTTTCCACACCCTGTTCCTACATTAACCTAAGGTTCCAGAATCCATAGACTGCTCCTCACCCCCAAATACACACCTCCATCCCTGGGGAGGAGATGCTTCCCTTTCCAAATATGTACAGAACCACCGGCCCCGAAGCTGACTGTGGGCTGGCTGAGATCAAGGCTATTTGGGGCAGCCAGTTTGCACGCTGATAGGGGAGGATTAATGAGCCGGTCTGCTCATCCATGGCAATTAGAAACAACACTGGAGCTATTCTGGGGCTATTTCTATGCAGGGAACTTGAACTGCTCATCAGCCCTCCTCACTCAGAGACCTGTGGGTAATTAGGGCCGGGTTAAATATAGGAGAATCAGCCCAGAGCGGGCCCCATCTGTGCTGGCGCCTCTGGAGCTGAGGCTGCACCGTGCCCTCAGCTAGCACGCCGAGGGCAGTAAAAGAGGATTTAACTTCAACCTGGAGGATTTGGGTGTTGCCTAACTGAAGTTAAAAATGCCCCGGACTTTCAGCCGAACACGGGCTGTCAGATCCAGTTCGGGAGTGAAAAACCACATCAGCCCCAGTAAAGCACCCTGACATTTATGAGCCCTGATTAGCCAAGCCACAGGTTTGCTCCCGGTCCATTAGGAAGGACAGCTCAGCCAAAGACTGAGGGCACGGAGTGGGTACGGTGTGTCTGTAAACCTCATATGTGAACAAGAACCACTGAAAAACAACCAGCCAACCAACCAACTAATCAAATAAGTAAATAAATAAGGGGTGAGGAAGGATGCCATGGCATGTCATTGCAATGACACCCTCCAATTCCAAACAGTTTTGTGGACACAGCGTCATTCATTATAAAGCACTTCTCCGTCCCTGTGCAAAGGTACTCTTAAGTGGGAGCTGGAAGTACTCTAGATTTGGAAACAGTCAGCGACCACTGAGTTACGCTCCCATGACATTGACTAGGGGCCGAGAAAGAACAAGTATTCTCTCCATTTCACAGATTTTATTATCGTCTCTGTTTTCTAGAAACTGGAGTGTGGAGAGTAAAATCTAGACCTGTCAGCAGAGCCCACAGTAGGTCCCAAGGGCCCTCCGGAGCACCTGGGACCACTCGTCTCTGTGGTGATGACCTCCTTGTAAGGTATGTCCTCTGGGGCCCGCTACCCCAAGTGGGGTCGTTGGATCAGCAGGTCTGGAGCCCTGGGGGGCAGGGTAGAGATGCGGAATGCCCGCACCTCCTCTCTCGTCTAGCGAGTCTGAACCTGCTTTTGAACAAGGTACCCAGAACATCTGTTAAGAACATCAAAACTTGAGCAATTTCCCCAGAAAGCTCACTGCCTTGTACCTGGAAGGGGAGTGGATAGAAGTGGGCTTTCCAGATAAGTTCGGCCAGTCTGGAGAGGCCGTGAGGCCACTTGCTGCACTGCCTGTTTGCTCCTTTGTTTCTTTGCTTATTTGTTTGGGTTTCCTACTGCCTGAAAATCAGAACATTTTAGGACTTCTCAGCCTCCCAGGATAGTATCTGTGTATACTCAACTCATCTAGTATCCAGTCTGGGAGTTCTTGCTTGTCTGCAACTTGACCTCTGGGCACCGCCCTGAGATGCGCACATCTGATGGTCCCAAGGGAGTTTCTGGACCAAGGCTCACTCATCCATCAAGCCTAATAAGGATTCGATAGTTCTAGACTGGGAGGGCCATTCCTAACTTAGGATATTCGGTTGTGTTTGTGGTTACTGACTACTAGAGGGGCTCATTCTCCACCGATCTCGGGTTCAATGACTGGCATCTTCAAGATGGAGAAGCAGCTTGCTGTGTTCCTGCAGCTGTGTGCCTCGTCTCCCCCCAGACCCACTTTTCATTCATGCCAGCTGGCCTGGCCTTGGGAAGCCTCTGCGTGGTAGCGGGCGCCTCTCCACCCCAGGCAGATCTGCAAGAGTCAGTTATTGGTGGCAGCTGGCCTCAGCAGAGGCCACCGAAATCGCTGACTGTGCAGGTGCCTGAGGGGGCTTTCTGGCCACGAGATTCACTCTTAGGGCTTAAAGGCACTAAGGCCACTATAGCTGGGCCGGTGAGTCTGGCCCAGTTTCTCCATTTCAATAAGCATTATGAGATGTCTTTTTTGTAGATTTTCTACAAAAATGAGCTTCAGGAAATCCAAACGACCCACGGGATACCCTCTCTTAGCTGCAAAGTACCAAGGGGTAGCACACCCAAGCGCCACTCTGGAGCACGTCTTCACAGGCAATTTTGCAACCACTCGGACCCATCTGAAGCCGCCGGCTGGGAGGCGGCAAAGGGGCACACACGGAGAGGCATCTCTGAGAGCTCTCCAGCTCTCCAGCTTACCAAGGGCAGTTCTAATAAGGTAAGAAAGAGGCTACATTTCTCCAAACCTGGATGGTGGACATAGGTCATCTTTTCATTCCTTGTAGTCATTCAAGTCCTGCAGGTGTCGGGAGCTTCTAACAGCCCCGCGTCAATGACCGTGTGGCGCGTGACACGGCCAGCTGTCACGTGACCCACGGATGGGCGTGTCCCAAGAAGAGGGCCAACACCACAGTAGTCCCTCAATTCCTGAGCAATTCTCTTCTCGTCCAAGGAAGCAGCTAAGGTGCCATTCGCCAGACTGTCTTCTCTGAGGATCTGCTTCCTTAACAGACTGAAGGGCCCACCCCAGATTTGGTACTAGGAACTGCAAGGACAGCAGTGAAGAGGTGACTTCCTGCCCGCCTGGTGGAGCTACAGCTGGATGAGGAAGGCAGACCTTAAATAAACAACCGACGAAGTAATTGCATGATTGAAGATGTACAGGATGCTACACAGTGGTCGTCGGTAGACTAGCTTTAAAAACGGAACTACCCCGCAAGCCAGCAATTGCACCACTAGGTATTTATCCAAAGGATACGACTGCTGATTCGAAGGGACACATGCACCCCAATGTTTATAGCAGCACTATCGACAATAGCCAAGGTATGGAAAGAGCCCAAATGTCCATCCGTGGGTGAATGGATAAAGAAGAGGTGGTATATATATACATATATACCATATATATATGTATATGTATATATATAATGTCATAAGATATTATATATATATACACATATATATGGTATATGTATATACCATATATATGTGTATATATATATGTCATAAGATATTATATATATTTACACATATATATGGTATATGTATATACCATATATATGTGTATATATATATAATGTCATAAGGTATTATATATATACATATAGATATACGGTATATGTTTATATATCTATATGTATATATATATCTTATGACATTATATATAGATATATGGTATATGTTTATATATTATATTATATAATATGTATAATATGTATACATATTATATAATATGTATATATATTATATTATATATATTATATATATAATGTCATAAGATATATATATGTACATATATGTATAATATATATTATATATTATATAATATATAATAATATAATAATAATATATAATATATATAATATATAATATATAATATAATATAATAATAATATATAATTATATATATAATGTATATATGTACATATATGTATAATATATAATATGTATATATATTATATTATATATATTATATATATATAATGTCATAAGATATATATACATATAGATATATGGTATATGTATATATCATATACATATATGGTATGTATATACCATATATCTATATGTGTATATATATATAATGTCATAAGATAATATATATAATGTCATAAGATAATGTGTATATATATATATAATGTCATAAGATATAATATAATGTCATATATTGTCATATATATATAATATAATGTCATATAATGTCATAAGATATTATATATATACACATATAGATATATATGTCATAAGATATATATGTCAGATATATATGTCATAAGATATTATATATATACACATATAGATATATGGTATATATACATATATATTATATATGGTATATGTATATACCATATATGTATATATATAATGTCATAAGATATTATATATATGTATATATATAATGTCAATAATATATTATATATATATACATAAGATATATGACATATGTATATACCATATATATAATGTATATATATATATAATGTCATAAGATATTATATATATACGTAAGATATGATACACACACACACACACACACACACAATGGAATACTACTCAGCAATCAAAAAGAATGAAATCTTACCATTTGCAACAACATGAATGGAACTAGAGTGTATTATGCTGAGCGAAATAAGTCAGAGAAACACAAATATCCTATGATTTCATGCATATGTGGAATTTAAGATACAAAACAGATGAACATAAGGGAAGGGAAGCAAAAATAAGATAAAAACAGAGAGGGAGGCAAACCATAAGAGACTCTCTTAAATACAGAGAACAAACTGAGGGTTGCTAGAGGGGTATTGGGTGGGGGATGGGCTCAATGGGTGATGGGGCATTAAGGAGGACACTTGTTGGGATGAGCACTGGGGGTTATATGTAAGTGATGAATCACTAAGTTTTATTCCTAAAATCAGTATTATACTATATGTTCACTAACGTGGATGTAAATTACACACACAAAAAAAGATATGTAACATTTGCCAACTTGCATGGCTACCAGCAGTTGCCATCTTATGAAATTCCAGAATATTTAACAATCAACTTGCAATAGTCAGTGTGATCCAACCTGAACATACCACCGGGTCACCTGGAATGCAAGAGAGAGATGGAACCAAGTTACGAGGGTCAGGGCCTTCCCGGGAAAGTGGAATTTTCTGAGGCAAGCAGTAGTTAGCCACAGAGAGAATGGAGCAAATACTTTCCAGGCAGAAGGAATCCCTCAGACAAAGACCCTGAGGTTTGAAGTAACAGGAGAAGACATGTGGCAGAGCCTGGTAGGCCCTCAGACCGGACAAAATACACACTATTCTCCTTATCCCCGTTTTAGACATAAGGAAACAGAGCTTCAGATGAGATAAGTAGGCGCGTAAACTGCTCAAGGTCGTGTCACTGCAAAGTGGTAGGGGATGGAGTTGAATCCATTAAAAGCTGCCATATTACGCCCTCTTTCTGCTGCCCTTCAGCTGAGGCTGGAGGGATAGGCAAGGTCCAAATTATGCAGCAGCTAGTGAAATTTGGAGGTCACTTCTAGGAGGAGCAATGTCAAATCCACGTCCTTAAGACACTGCTCTAGGCTGGCAGGTCTTGACTCCTTTGGTTAAAGAACCATTGGGAAAGCTGATGTAAAGTACAGACACCCTCATCATAATGAATGTGTTCATACACATACACAATTTACATGTGGTTTCTAAGGGTTCACAGACACCTGAAGTCTATTTATAATCTCTGTAGTGGCCCAAAGACCAAAGAAGAACCTTTCTAGACTATACCTCCCCCCACCCTGCTCACCTGTTGCCTGCTTTCTGTCTTAGGTACTTGTTCGGATCGAATTCTTTTTACATGCCTGCCATCTTACAGAAATACTCCTAGATTCTCTTGCTGTTCCTGGAACAAAAGATTTCATCTTATATTGGAGCCCTGGAGCCATGTCATTTAAAACATCTCTAGCAAGAATGTGGGGCTGAGAGTAGAGAGATGCTGATTCTTGCTTTTCATCTCAATCTGCTTCCTGGCGATTACCCCATCATGATGTGGAAATGTGTTAGCATCCATGCTTAACGCTCTCCTCAAAGACCCATCCCCATCCCTTTGTCAAAAACACGCCATAAAAATGTCCATCTGTGTGTGTCAATAATTCGATTTCCGGGGCGCCTGGGTGGCGCAGTCGGTTAAGCGTCCGACTTCAGCCAGGTCACGATCTCGCGGTCCGTGAGTTCGAGCCCCGCGTGGGGCTCTGGGCTGATGGCTCAGAGCCTGGAGCCTGTTTCCGATTCTGTGTCTCCCTCTCTCTCTGCCCCTCCCCCGTTCATGCTCTGTCTCTCTCTGTCCCAAAAATAAATAAACGTTGAAAAAAAAATTAAAAAAAAAATAATAATTCGATTTCCAAGAAGTCCACTTGACATGAATTGAATGGTATTTCGGAGTAAAATTCTACTATAATTACATTTTGCTCTGCCTTCTTCAGTAAATACTTTTGAACTCAAAAGAGATACTTAGAAAAGCATTGTGAGACCGTGGGAAAGAAAGCATCATTTATATGCAGAACATTACAATTATAATAATAATTGTGTTGCTGCTGTTCTATCACGGATGCTGACATTGTCCGTTCTATCACTTCCGCCCAGCAATTTTCCTCCTCCCATCCCAAACAAGGAAAGACAGCTTTAAGTGAGCTAAAGACAGAACAATAGATCTTTGGGGTGCTGCCTGCCATGACAGCTTTATGAGGTAGAAGATAGCTTTTGGATGCTGTCTCACATAAATACAATGGCTCACACCGGCTCCTGAACACTGATGTTTGAATATTCTGGAATTTTGTGAGCTGACAACTGTTTCAGATGACAAAAACCAATAGGATGCAAATGTCCTGATTTCTTTCTGAGTTCTTGCTATAAGGAAGACACGGAACCGGCTGCTATTGGGCAAGCCAGATGCCTGTTTGTCCTACATACACATATGGTCTGAACAGACCATCTGGGAGGATTTGAGCCCCCTGACGGGTACAACACTGATAAGCCCTTGTCATACCTTGGGCCACTGTAAGATATGAATAAAGCAAGTGTTTGTTGAATGAACAGATAAGTGGGCAAATGGTGAAGGCACGGTGCTTCTTAGCTTGGGAAGATCGCTTTCGTGAGAATTCTCGCCACTCGTGTCCACTTTAGGAGAAAGGAAAGGTCTCTGCGATGACCCTTTGGGAAGTGAAATATAAGAAGCAAGAGCTAACAGATCCATAGTTGTGTTTTCTTCTCTTCTTTCGGCCTTTGCCTCGGCCTCTCTGGCTTCTCCTCTTAATGTACTAGAACATAAGTCATGCAAAATATTGCTCAATGGATGTTCTTGCCTCCTTTGTCATAGATTAATTGGCCGTATAGGTGTGGCTTTATTTCTGGACTCTCTATACCAGATAATTTCACCATATGTGGCAGCTAAAAACAAAACAAATGAGAAAACAAACAAAAAGCAAACAGACTCTTCAATGCAGAGAGCAAACCTGTGGTTGCTAGAAGAGAGGGCTGGGTGAGGTAATGAGGGAAACAGATAAAGGAGATTAAGAGGTACAGACTTTCAGTTAGAAAATAAGTAAGTCATGGAGATGCAAAATACAGCACAGGGAATACAGTAACTAATATTGTAACGTTGTGTAGTGACTACACTTTCCGGGACCAGCGTTGAGTAATGTATAGAATTGTCCAATCAATACGTTGTACACCTGAAACTAATGTAACATTGTGTGCCAATTACACTTCGATTAAAAAAATAATAAATGAAAGTATTAGCCCATGGGTCCCCCAGTGATTTAGCAGATTTGGAAAACTGAAATCGTTTTCTCACAAAAAGTCTCATCTGGGGCGCCTGGGTGACTCAGTCAGTTAAGCATCCGACTCCAGCTCAGGTCACGATCTCGCGGTTCGTGAGTTCGAGCCCCGCGTCGGGCTCTGTGCTGATGGCTCGGAGCCTGGAGCCTGCTTCTGATTCTGTGTCTCCCTCTCTCTCTGCCCTTCCCCTGCTCGCACTCTGTCTCTCTCTCTCTCTCTCTCTCAAAAATAAGTAAACATTAAAAAAAAATTTAAAAAAAAACCTCTCATCTAGAGAAGTAACATTTATCTATCTTCTAGATTTGTGTTAGGACTACACTAGGTGCTTTGCCCACATTCATTCATTTCATTCTTACAACCACGTGAAGTAGGAAACTAAGACTCAGAGATGTTAAACGAGTTGGTCAATGTCACACAGGACTTCTGACTTCTAGGCCTAAGTAATTTTTACTACACAAGAGGAGTCCTTAAGGAAAAAAAAATGTAGCGTTTGGTATTCCACGCCGTTTCAGTTGGCATTTGTCCTGAAGAGAACACACTTACCCTCTAAGATGAAAACAGTGGGGATGAAGAAAAAGATGACTCTTACCCTTTGAACTTAGGATTTATCCACTCATAAAATAATTCAGAAGGAAACTTATAATTTAAACATTTTGTAAAGGGATTGTATGTCAAATATGTCTGCAGAGGGGTCAGCGGCCCCGTGAGAAACACCTCAACCTTATCCTGGCACCCAAGACAGCTGGTTTCTAGAGAATTCTCTTCAACCACATCTTCCCACTTACCCTCGCCACCCCCTCCCCCATACACTCCATCACGAAGGAGCACTGGTTTTAGTGAACAAGGAAACCTCGGAAACAAGGTGCTGAATGGTTCATGCGCTGACTGAATGAAAGGTACAGGGAAAGAGAAAAATAGAGTGTCCAGGGCCTTGGGTCTGAATACGTAGAGAGCCACTGATCAGAGAACAAATATCCTTTGGAAGTAGACTGTGATATAGCAAGTTTAACTCTTAGCAAAAAGGATGAGAGAGAAATGAGAGAAGAAATAGAATGGAGGATGTAGGGTCCAATTAGTAAATAGATAGACGATAGATAGATAGATAGATAGTGAATGAAATAAGATAGGAAACAAACATTCTGAATTTCTGAACTATTATGGGAAGGTTTCCTACTCTTCTCTAAATATGTCTGTTTTCATTGGGACTCAGTAGCTGGCCAAAGGGCAAGGAACCCCAAGGAACCAATCGTCTGCACTGCCAGCTATGGGGCCTGTAAGACATGCACACAGTCAGTGTTCTCCCTTATTCCTTGTCACTTACCATTTCCAGAAGAGGCCAGCCCAGCTTTTAAATGCCGGGAACTGTGACTCTTAGCCCAAGGGCTTCCTCTGGTCCCTCTGCCTGCCTTCTACGACTAGAAGTGCTGGGCAATTGATGCCTCCTCCCCCACCCAACTAACCTTCATCTAAATTCACACACTCCTTCACTCCTTGGGAGGATAATTCTGACTTTCATCTACCCTAGAATTAAGCTCTACCACAATGACAACTATTGATAACGCATTCTTTATTGGCTTCTTTCCCTACCCCGTCTCCATTCCCCTCTCCCTTACTGGTTTTAGCAGAGATTACCTAACTGACTACTTGGTCTGGAATCCATCCTCGTGGTCTACTTCTGAGTAAACCAAAGATAAAGCAGAAACTGTTTCCAAGATCCCACAGTTGGCCAATAAGAGTCCAAGCACCGAGGCACAAAGGCTAAAAGTTCATGCTGTGGATAGCCAAGTGGGGCATCCATTCTCCCAGGGGTGAGGAGTCATTCCAAGTTCCAATACCAGGCCAGTAGTTTGGTCACTAATTCTTTAGACATTTTCTAACAGCGCATAGAGATGCAACAGATCTGTGGATTTTTTTTCCCTTGAGGAACATTCAGGTTTGTCTTTATAGTATATCAAGCTGAAGGGAGGAAAGGCAGTTCAGAGAATTAGCCATGAGTTATGGAATATAAAATTCCTCTCAAACCTGTCACTTCAAAAATCTATTATGTTGTAGAAGTTCTGCTCTGGGTGAAATAAGAATATGGTGGTTTAGTTCTTAGGAAACTGATACTCCTGTCAGAACCAGATGCACAAGCATCCACCAAATAGATCTCCGTCCTCCGGTGCCCTTTATCCCCATACCTCTGGGGTTTGGGTTTGGAGGATGGAAAAAGATAATCTTTGGGTCAAGAGTGGATTTCACATGTTAGCCTTGAACTCCAACACTATTTGAGGTACTTTAAGAAGGAAGTTAACGGCATTCCTCTCTTTACCGTCATTCCCACATTACTGCCTCCTGCAGACTACTTTTCCATATACTGGCTTTATTGTGCAAGGGACAGTGATGAATTACAGATGGCTACAAATTCTTTGCCATTCTTCTCATTGAGAGGTGGAGTATAATGCCTCTCTCCTTTAATCTGAACTCCTATTAGTGATTCACTGGATAAATGGAATATGATAGAAGTGATATGGGACTTCTGAGTCTAGGTGACTTAGATGTTTTGCAGGTTTCCTCCAGGCCTTTCGAAGAAGGGCTGCCATGTTTTGAGGAAGCCCAAGTATCCCCATGGAGAGGTCCATGTGAGGAGAAGCCAAGATATCCAGTGGACAACGACGGCTGAGGTCCAAGCTAGCTATAAGAAATACTGGAGCACGACATCTTGGGAGTAGATTCTCCAACCCCAGATGACATTTCTTATCCTGATGAGTTCATCAGAGATGAGTTGTTTCTGTCAAACCTAACCGAATTTCACATTAAGGAATAAAAAAATATATATATTTCCATTGTTTTAAGTCACTAAATTTTAGAGCACTTTGTCATACAGCCATCAGCTACATGCCAAAATAGTAAACAAAAAACAATATTAGACTCCCAAGGGGATTGTGGAGATTAGGGCCACCAACAAGGACTAAAAACAATGCAATGATGGTGATTCCTGCCGTGTCCCCATTTATTCGTCATACTTGCCGTTATGTAGAAAGCAGATGACTTTTGAAGAATGACAGTGGGTTTTAAGATCTCAGTCAGGTATTGGCTCCAATTAGAGCTGCCATTACCTGTGTGGTCTTTACTGATGGAAAAAACCAACACAGCTCCTGGCACCAGGCTAGGAATATTGATCTGACAGATGCGTATTACTCTCTCTACCCATGAGTGAAGACCCGGAGTTGGCAAATTACAGCCCGTGGGCAAAATCTGGACTACGGTGTTTTTTTTGTTTTTGTTTTATAAATAAAGTTTTGTTAGAACACAGCTATACTCATTCATATATATATTGTCTCTGGCTCCTTTTGTGCTATAGCAACAGAGTTGAATAGTTACGACAGAAATGATACGCCCTGCAAAGTCTAAAATGTTTATTTTACGTGGAAGAAAAATCGCTGCTAAGCCCTGGTAAAGACCATCAGAAGAAATTTGCTTTCAGCGGGCATAGTCCGTAATACACTCTCACTGTCCCACCTCAGAGCTAGTGTTATTCTATAGTAATCATAACTGTAATTTGTCATTATCTAGTCCACAGGAGCCATAAATGACTATCCATTCCACAAGGCATCATGCAGGTACATTATGTTAATGATATCACGCTGACTGTACCTGGTAATGAGGATGAAATAACTATTCTAGATATGTTAAGATGCACACCTACCAGGGGATAAGAAATCAATCCCACAAAATGCAGAGGCATACAGCAAGTGAAATGTCTAGAGGTCTAGTGTTTTGGAGCATGCCAAGATATCACCTCATGGTGAAGGAGAAGTTGTGGCCCCTGACCCCTCCTATCACTAGGAAAAAGGCGCAATGTCTAACGGGCTTTGGGGGATCTTGGAGGAAACACTTACATCCTTGGGCATGCTAGCCCAATCCGTTTACAAGAACCCTGAAAGATCATTAATTTTGAGTGGGGTACAGAACAAGAAAAGTCTCTGCAATAGCTCAAGACTCTCATGCAAGCTGCTTTTCTACCTAGATCCAGTATATCCCACAGTGTCAGAAGTGTGTGTGTTAGACAGGGATCCTGTGTGGAGCCATTCACCTGTTCGGTGAATCCTAGAGCATACCGTTAGGATCTTGGAGCTCAAGTGTGATGCTTTCTTCAGAAAAACTATTCTCCTTTTGAATAGCTGTTTGAAACCGGAAGCTTGATCGTGGGCCATCAAGTTATAGTGGACTCACCATGAAAAACTGAGTGTTGTCAACCCACCAAACCTCTAAGCTGGGCATGAACAACATGTCATTTTTTTTTTTTAATTTTTTTTTCAACGTTTATTTATTTCTGGGACAGACAGAGACAGAGCATGAACAGGTGAGGGGCAGAGAGAGAGGGAGACACAGAATCGGAAACAGGCTCCAGGCTCCGAGCCATCAGCCCAGAGCCCGACGCGGGGCTCGAACTCACGGACCGCGAGATCGTGACCTGGCTGAAGTCGGACGCCCAGCCGACTGCGCCACCCAGGCGCCCCACAACATGTCATTTTTAAGTAGACACGGAATCTATGAGATCAGGTAGAAGTAGGTTGAACGAGCCAGTGATCCGGATACCCATGGTCTCTATTGTTGGAACTCACTCGTGGCTTCATGAGCTGTTCTCTGTGACCAGCAGACTCACAGAAAAAGATTTGACCTTGTCTATAGAAAGTTTTATGTGATATCCTTGTTTTCATCCAAAACAAATGGCTATATCACTTCAGCCACACTCTGGCATGGCCCAGAAGAATAGTAATGGACAATTTCCCCAGTGGGCAGAATGTCCAGCAGTGTCCCTGGTCATTCGTTGTGTCTGGAAGGAGAGATAGCCAGAGGTATGAATCTATGTTGCCTCCTGGGCAGTGGCTAATGGTTTAGATGATGACCAGGAACTTCAACATGCCTGGAACACTGGTGATGAGAAAGTCTGGGGGAGAAGTAAGTGATGGAACTCTCTCGGTGAGCACAGAATGTCACATGCAAATACTCGGCAAAGCTCAAACTCAGCACAGAAGAATCTTGATAATGGTCGAGATGACACATTCTGTGGACCTGTCCGGTCCCTTTCTTTAGTCATTGTCTTTGACCAATGGGATCATGAACAAAGTAGCCATGGGGGCAGAGATGGAGAGTATGTTTGGGCTCAGCAACGTGAAATTCTACTCACCATGGCTGATCTGGCTCTAGCCACTGCTGAGTGTCCAACCCATCCAAAGCAGAGCCCCACACTGAGCCCCTAAAATAGCACCATTTCTAGGGAATCACAGGCCTCTGATGGTGAGTTAATTACATCACATCACTTCTATCATGGAAGGGGAAGTCTCCTGTTCACACGTTATGTGGATTTGCCTTTCCTGAAGGCAAATGCCTGAAATGCTTTTGCCAAAGTCAGTATCTGCAAACGTATAGATTATTATGTCTTATTCACCATCATGGTATTTCATGATGCTTTGCTTCTGGCCAAGGAACTTATTTTACAGCAAATAAAGTGTGGCAACCAGCTCATGCGTGTGGAATTCACTAGTCTTACCATGTTATCCATCACTCTGAAGCAGTGGGACGGTCCTTTTGATAATTCAGTTACTGTGCTATGTGAATAAAAACACTCTTCAGGATAGGGGTAATGTTCTGTAAGATGCAGCAAATTCTCTAAATTGTCAACCAATAGATGTTGCTCCTTCTCCCTTATCCAGGATTATGGGTCCCCAAATCAAGGGACAGAAATGGGAAAGGCTCCTCTGGATGCTACACCTCATGATCCCTTTGTAAAATTCGTCCTACTTGTCCTGCAACTTTGGGCTCTGCCGGTCTAGGAGGCTTAGTTCTGAAGGGGCAGATGCTTCTGCTGGGAGATCCAGCAAAAGTTCCATTACACTGAAAGCTGACACTGCGTGCTGGCCACGCTGGGCTCCTCATACTAAAGAACCAGCCAACGAAGATGGGGTTCCCGAACTGGCTGGGATGATTGGGGCCACCAGAGGGAAATCGGATTACCACTAGACTATAGGAATAGAAGTGTATCAGGATGAAGGGCAGCCTTTGTACTCTTACATCCTGCAACCAAAGTGGAAAACAACCCAATGCACACAGGACAGCCTGAAGCTCAGATCTTTCAAAGGTGAAGATGTCGTTCACCCCAAGAGGCAAAGAAGCATGACCAGGTGATATACTTGCTGAGAGCAAAGGGTACCTGGAATGGGTAGCGAAGGAAGGAGGCTAGAAACATCAGCCAAGACCACATGATCAGTGGTAGAAATTCGGGTGATAAGAGTTACAAATATTTCTTACTTTCCTATAAATATATTTGATTCTATGTTAACCAATTGTTGTTTTCGCCTCTAGCTCCCATCTAACACAGAACGTGGGGAAGGTAGTTATCCTTTGTTTTAGCTTTGTTGGGCTGCCATAACAATGTCCCACACACTGGGTGGATTGAAACAGCAGAAATATATTCTCTTAGAGTCTGGCTGCTAGGAGTCCAAAGTCAAGGTATCAACAGGGTTAGCCCCTTTTGGAAGCTCTGAGGGACAATCTGTCCCAAGCTTCTCTGGTGGAATCCAGAAACTTTTGATTATTTGGCTTGAGACATAGCTCTCCAATCGCTACCTCCCTCATCATGTGACATTTGTTCCTTTGTGTGTGTGTCCAAATTTCCCTCTTTGTATGAGGATGCCAGTAATTGGATTCGCCTAATCCAGTATGACCTCCTTAAAACCTGATTACATCTGCAATGACCCTATTTCCAAATAAGATCACATTTATGAGGTCTGGGATTTAAAACTTCATAAGCATATCTTTTTGGCAAATATAAATCCATCTATAACATCCTTACATCTCAGCATTTAAACTAGAGGATATCAGGGGAGCCTGGGTGGTTCAGTTGGTTAACATGACTTTGGCTCGGGTCATGATCTCAGGGTTCGTGAGTTTGAGCCCCGCGCTGGGCTCTGTGTTGACAGCTCAGAGCCTGCAGCCTGCTTTGGATTCTCTGTCTCCCTCTCTCTCTGCCCCTCCCTTGCTTGTGCTCTCTCTCTCTCTCAAAAATAAATAAACATTATAAGTGAATGAATGAATAAATGAATGAATGAATGAATGAATGAATTCGAGAATAGCAAAGAGAGAGTGGATCTCAACCACAGGAGGAACGAACATCACCCAAAAATGGATACAGTAACAACGCAGGGGGCTACGTAGCCTCTTTTGGAGACAGGGTTAATGTGTTTTCAACTGTAGAAGTGTCAGTTGCATCTAATTAGACAGAAACATCATCTTCTAACGTCTTCGCTGGGAAGTTACGGAGGGTTAAAAGGAGTTGGCGAGGATGGACTGTGGCGGTTTCCTACAGTAGCAACTTAGCTGAATCAGAAACTGCGTTCTCCCTTCCTGTTTCACACGGGGCTAGGGTTGCCCGGAAGAGAAATGTACATGAGACTTGCGAGGCAGAAGTGAAGCAGCCGCCCGCTCGCTCTGCGGAGGGCACTGTTCTCAGGGATCTGGTGGCGCACCCCGGCTTCGGGCAGCAGCTGTGATTGCTGCCGATCCCCCCCCTTCGGTTCTGCAACTCCTGCACCAGTCTGTGGTCAGCTCCCTGGCAAAGGGCCCCAGATCCTTCTCCAAGATCACCCACATCATCAAGGTTGATAAAAGGCAAATGTGGGTTCCAGTTCTTCCTCCAGTTTCCACTTCTTTGTCCCTCTCGACTTCATGGCCGGCTTTTCTCCCGGGCTGTTGACTCCACTAACCCACAGGGACTTCAGCCCGTTATCAGACCTGGAGGCAACACACTCCCCTTGACTTCTTCACTAGACCCACGGCTGTCTAATTCCCCGGGACGAACCCCTCCTTTTCTCTCTCTCCGCACTTTGGCTTCTGATCGGACCTTGATACATGTGTCTTCCACTAAACATCGGCAAGGTTGTCACAGGAAAGGAAATCAGGAACCCTGGAAAACACCGGCATTCACAACCACCTCTGCACGGGCAGGCGGTCCTCTATGGACAGGTTTAACTTGGGATTTTTTATCTAAAGACCTTATTCTTGCCCATTCTTCTGGGGGCCGGTGCTTAATACTCACTTTCTGCCCACATCCATACATAATGACTGTCTCCAGTTAGAGCTTGAAAGCACACATCAACCCCCATTTCCTGAGACCGGATGTTGTATGTTTGGAGGCTAAACCATAAATACAACGTGTTGTGGCTTATCTACAAAAGCCTGTTCACAAGCAAGGTGTTGGCCATATTGCTTATATCCATTCAATTTGGCTTGCCACATGTTTTACCTTCCAGGAGACCTAGTTAGAGCAATTTATCAGTGCTCTGTCTCAGTCAACTTCTGAAGTGTGATTCAGGTCCTAGTTCTTTATTTTAATACAGCTTTTCATTTTTGTTTTACTGTAACCTCCAATTTTCTCTTTCCCGTGCTTTATTACCTTTCCAGAAGGTCGCCTTTGCTCATTTACTGTCAACATGTGATTGCTGGGTTGTGTATGTTTCTTCTTTCGTATTTCCTCCATCTGACAGCTTTCATGCCCCACCTCCCTCCTGCTTGTCCTGATCCCAAAGCAGTTAGCACAAGCTGTTCATTGCAATGTGAGCTCCAGGGGCGCCTGGGTGGCTCAGTCCATTAAGCATAAGACTTTGGCTCAGGTCATGATCTCACAGTTCGTGGGTTTGAGCCCCGCATCGGGCTCTGTGCTGACAGCTCGGAGCCTGGAGCCTGCTTCAGATTCTGTGTCTCCCTCTCTCTCTGCCCCTCCCCCCCCCCCCCCCACTGATGCTCTGTCTCTTAAGAATTAATAAACATTTACAAAATTAAAAAAAGAAATGCCACCTCCATCTCTTGGTTAATATGCATTGATTGGAAAAGTATTAACTGTTGTAACGAATGTATATCGAGGGGCTAGACCCGTTGGGCTGTTCAACTAAAGGTTAACGATGGCAGCTGTATCTGCTGAATCTGTACATAACAGACTCCTGCTATTAAATCATTACACCCATTCAGCACAAAGCAACCCTTGCTGGATGCTGAGAATGACGCATGCACTGGTCGGTCAGAAGCTCTGCTTTCTCAGGAAGACAACACTCAATTATTTCCCAGTCAGCTGAGGCACCTAGCAAGGCCCAGAAACCTGGGAAGTCTGGTTTTTAGAGCCATAGTTGGGTTAATCCACTTTATTTTCATGAAGTGGTTAACATTCCTCATGAAGAAATAGAGGCTAAGTGACTCAAAACAGATTAGCAAAAAAGTCCTGGGTCTCTCAGAATTCTTGGTATGTGGGTTGGCAGGATTCCTGTGGGCCCCAGGACAGTCTTTTTCTCAAAATCATCAAGTTCAAAGACCATCAATCATTTCCACGTAGCTAAAGAAGAGAAATTGTATTGATTCTTCTCCTTGTTTTGTTACAAAAAAAAAGGGGGGGGGGGGAGAAAAGATAAAGAAATAAAGGGAAAAAAGCCTTACACCCTATCAGAAATTTAACTTTTGGATTTAGAGTAAACAAAAAGAAACGCCTAGGAAGTCACCATGTATTTTAAATCACTAATTATGTAACAACTTGACTCCTTAAATATGTTCTGACACCAAGAAGAGTACTAGTCTGAAGAAGAGAAAACACCAAAAGAGAAATTTACTTTTCACCTGATTAACACTTCGTAGTAAAAATAATTCAAACAGCTCTCAGCTAATTCCCATTAAATCCAGTCTTCACTTTCTTTTTCACTTCTAGTAGAAAAGCTATTTAAAAAAATAACTGGCAAAAATAGTTTGTTACAACAGTTCTAAGCAATGTTCACAAAAATACGTCAAGCGTAGTCATCTAGAACAGGACATGGCAGGATTCTTCAATTCGGCGACTCACGCCAGGCATGTTTCCAATTTGCTGTGACTCTTCCCTATGGCCAGCTCCCTCTAGACATGTATTTTAATAAAACGCAGAAAACCTTGAGATCGTGTTCTTCCCCTCCCCCGACACCCTCTTTTCTGTGGCTTGGGAACCCCTGGGATACCAGCTATGGATTAACCAGGTGTGATGGGAAAGCCACTGTACCCATGGAGCTGAGTTCAGTTTGCTGTCAAAAGAGCAGGAAATTGCACTTTGCTGCTCTGTACTCTCTGTGGTTAATGTTACCAAAGATGCCAAGTGAGAAAGTGGCAATGGGGCAGGGGAGGGACCGTCAAGACCCCTAAATGGCAGATGCTCACACATATTTATCAGATAGCCACTGCAAAAGATCACAGAATTCTAACTAATCAATCTAGCAGTGACCTGATCATCAAAACTCAAAGGCTGGAGTGGAACCCCCCCCCCAAACCTCAAAGGTGACTTCACCTGACATTTCCCCTAATTTGGAGAGAATTTCGTTGGTAGAAGAGGGGGTGACGACTGGGCACGCCGATGACCGGGGCTCTTTGGGTTCCTTGCTAATTCTCTCCGCTTCACCCTGAGAACACAGAATGTTTTCCCTTCCTCATCTTTCTTTCCCCATATAAAAACATGTGTTTCTTTCCAAATTACGTTACATACACAAGGTACCAGAGGTAAGAGATGCTTGAACCTGAGTTGAGGAAAAAAGACACACCCCCAAATGAGTTTCATTTATATAATGAAAATAAATTTTTACACAATCAACAGAAACACATCAAGTTTGTTTTGTTTTGTTTTTTGCGAAAAATATTTTTAAATAAATTTTTGTCTTTTTTTTTTTTTACATTCTGATATACATATGTAACAAGGTTTATGGCACTGTAACCAGAATCAAATCCAAAAAATGATGATAATAATAATAATAATAAAGGAAAAAAGGTGGGGAGGAAAGTAACTGATTTTTATTGAATTCCTTTCTATCTCCAAGCTGGCAAATTTACACTATTTGCCTATTATTTGGCTGTCAGCTCTCACTGGTTTGCACACTCAAAACCCCATATTATTGCACGAGAAGCCAGTAAAGGCTTATGGTAACATGGTCAGTCCCTTGCTATTTCAAAAAATCTCTTAAACCCAAGAGGGGGGGAAAAATAATCCAGAGTATGAAACACACGAAATCAACAGTATCTTTTGTCTCTTTAAAGAATGTGAAGGGTTCTTAGACCACTTAAGTTGCCCTGATTTTTCTCTTTGCACCAGTGAGCACGCCTGGGCTTGGTTTGATTGGGTGTTTGTTTTCTGCGTGGATGACCCAGACAGATGTCGGGCCTTTGTGATTCGATGTCTTTTTCTGCCGCTTGCTTTTGGTTCTTTTTAATTTGTTGCAATTGTAGTAGTATCTTCGGTCTATGAACCTGCACAGACTATTTAATCATAAACTCTACAAATAGCTTAAAAGGAAAAGGGGGAAGAAACAGCTTTTATTATATTTTTATTGTTGGCTTAAAAAAATTACTCCTTTAGCCTCCCTGCTTCGTCAGTTCACGGGAAGTAAATCTCAATGGGCATCAAAAGTTAAATTCTTCTCACACTTGTTAAAAATAAAGAGTTTTTAAACAAGTTTTGTTTCCATTCACAAACGTTACCCCCATCTAAAAAAAAAAAATGAGAAAGAAAGAAAGAAAAAGAGAAAAAGACAGAATCCAACCTCCTTTCTCTTCGTCTCCTAGTGGAGAACAGTAATCTTTTCCATCCAGGCCTCTGTCACACCACCGTTTCCACACCCATCAGCTTTGGCGTAAGGATCCGTGGTGTTACACCATTGTTCAGGTCTTCCTCAAACTCCAGTAACTGCCCCATGAAGTTAAGGTTTGGGGAAATAATTGGCCGTTTGCCTTTGACAAACTTATAAGCGTCAGTCATGGTCATCCGAGTGTGCTTCATCAAGTACGCGATGACGATGGTGGCGGACCGGGACACCCCCGCCTGGCAGTGGATGAGAAGCCCCTTCCCACACTGGTGAGCTTCCTCTGGGAAAAGGGAGGGAGGCGACAGGTGCAGGAAAGAAGGGAGAGATGGGAAAAGAGAGATTAGCTTTTATCCAGACGTGACAAGGCTATATTTTGTCGAGAAAAGAATAAATTCCAGCGGTTTTAGAGCTCAGTTATAATTTGCTAGTTAACTGTGTGTGTTTATGGCACAACCTCCAGAACTGGCTGACAGCAATATGAACGTGAATAAGATGCCACACGTCTACACTTAAAGAGAGAACGAGTGGCTCAGCGGGTTAAGGGTCCGACTCCGGCTCAGGTTATGACTTCACAGTTCGTGGGTTCCAGCCCCACGCTGGATTCTGCACTGACGGTATGAAGCCTGCTTGGGATTCTCTCTCTTGCTCTCCCTCTGCCCCTCCCTCACTTGTGTGCGCTCTCTCTCTCTCTCTCGGAATAAATACGTAAACTTAAAAAACAATAAATAAATAAAGAGAGGACGAGGTAAAAGAATCATTTAAAGGAACCGTCCACATCACAGGTAGTGACAACCTACTTACAGCCAGAGTCACAACACAGCTAACTTGCCCGTGAAGCAAGTCACTGATGAAGGAGACCCTTTGGATCAAGGATGCTAATTCCGATCTCAAGGTTGTGTCGCTTTTCGACACTAGTATTGTTAACAATGGCCGTCCCAGCTGTGACAGAGAGGAAAAAAAAAAAAAAAGCCCTGCATTTCTTTCTTTCTATTATAGGATTGATCTGTAGGAACTGGTGTTAAATCGGTGAGGGTTTCCATCCTGCTAAACTCCGAGGCCAAAGAAACAAAACGCAACGAGAAAGTTGCTAGGTGCGGCTTCTTACCAGAAAAGTCTATTGTTGCAAATGCAGCTAAAGAGTCGCAGTGCTCGGGCACAGGGGGCATCACCTACGTGTGACTGTCCAATCCCTCCCCGCATCCATGTATGCTGTTCCAACATGGCGATGGGGAGCAAGATGGAGGAATTCTAGTGATGGTCCAGGACCCAGAACGATTGAAAGAAGCAATACTTTGTAAGTTTTCAGGTATATTAGAAGCTCGGGAGAATAGCTTTGTGGGCACTGCCTACATGGATTCTTAATGACAATTCTAGACCAAAAGGCATCCCAAAGAAAGTTTCTCTGAAGGGATATCAATTAGATGAGGAGTAGGGGAGGGGTGCAAACAGGAGTGATCTAACTTATACCGCTTTTTTAAAAAAAAAAAAAGTTTATTTATTTATGCAAGTAATCTCTACACCTGACATAGGGCTCGAACTCATAACCCCTAGACCAAGAGTGGCATGGTCTTCTGATTGAGCCAGCCAAGGCTCCCCTAATTTAAACCACTTCTATGGGTTACCCTCCGGCGAAAAGAAACCTCACACAAAATTCCATCTTAAACATCTATGAATGAAGCTCACTTCTCCTAGATGACGGTATCTGAAGAAAGCAGCTCCCTTTTGTAGTTCCTGCTCCTCAGCACACGCTATTTATTCACCTCCACACCAAGACTGGGAAGCATGGTTGTAGGAAAATGAGATGCAAAGTGCTAGGTTTGACCACCGGTTTCACGGCACACTAGATGAACACCTTGTGTGAATCACCTAACTCCCGAGAGCCTCAATCCTCCTGTCTGCGTAATGGGAATAATACTAACTAACAAGGCTCAGGGAATCTGGGAATAATATCCCCCAATTCAGGAACAAATACATTGGCACCGTGAAACCCTAAACTCTGCTTAGTTTATATGAGACTCTCAGTGAATGTTATTATGTTTATAAAGCCTACTGTTTTCCCCAAAGCAAGACTACACAATTTCAGTTTATCTAATGATACAAGGACAAAAATGAAATTGTGTCTCTGCAGGCTGTGATGCTGAGTTGTTCTTCAGGTTACATGCTAGTTGTTATTTGTTTTGTTTTCCTTCTAAAAAATCAGATAAGCCTGAATAACCTATAAGGAATGCAGGTGCTTGGATTGAAATCCTGTCGGAACAAGCATGCCTTATGCTACTCCTTAAATGGGAAACAATCTCTTAACTTCCCCCAACTGGAATTAAATCAGATAAAATTGCAGTCATAACACCATATATCAACCGGAAAGTTCCTCGTCAACTTGGTGACATACATTTCTTCCTCGGGTCTCAAGGTTTGACTCGAATATCATGAATAAAATATCTAAGACACCTTTGCATCCACAAGTGTTGCCGTTCGGGAACCAGTTGAGCAGTGGAAACACCGCCCCAGCATATTGTAGAAAGGCTCCTGCCTCAGAGTCAAGAGCCTTGCCTTCTGGTCCTTTCTTGGCCACTAAAATTCTTATAATCTTAGAGAAGTCACTTTACTTTTCTGAGTTCAGGGACCACTCAGAATTTCCTTGCAGACTGCATATTCCATGGTCCTGCATTGAAGGCACAATCGGCCAGGAAAACAGCTGGGTGATGTGGCCAGAACCGCCAAATCCACAGCAAACCTCTCAGACCCAAGGCTTTTCTTTCTGCAAAAGGATCGCCAAACATGAGTGCATTCTTCCTGGGACAGAGGCCAGTAACAACCTGCTATAGTATTTAGGGAAAGAACTCGATCACCTTGTTGTGGTTAATGAAGGCTGGAGTCACTTGAAAAAAAATTGTTGGTTATGGGCTAGGTATTCCCCCAAATGATCATTAGAGCCTTAAAACAGTGCGAGGCTCTGGGAGCAGCAGAAGGTTCCGTTGGGATCAGGGTGAGGCTGGCGGTTACCTCCTTCTGGAGACTAAAGTCTGCTGTGGTTAGAATTCCCCTCCTTGGGAACTGCTCAGGCTACACAACCTGATCTTTCCTACTTTAGCGGGTTTGGGGTAAGCTGTCTCACGAAACCTAGTACCATTTTGCTAACACGTTCATACGCTTCCGCTACCCCATGTCTACGAACTGAGACAAAGCAAGTCGAAGGGGAAAAAAACCAACTCATCCCTCCGCTCTCCTCCCTCTCCTCCGCACCGATGTGACACCTGAGGATGCTCGCTACAGCACCGCTTTCCTGAAGAACATTCTTCAGAAGCGGCCTTTCAGCAAATGCTACCCGTGCCTCAACCTCATGTAGAGAAGCTATACCAACTGCGAATTCATTTAACCTGGGGTAAGGGAGGTGGGGGCGAGTTTGGAGGCGGTGTCATTTTCCTCGCACTTCATTTCCCGCAAGGCGCCCACAGCCACGGTAGACCAGATGGCCATGGCAGCAGCTCTGTCCTCCTATGCCTCCCTCCCCGTTACTTCTTTTGAGATGACGTGCCAGAACCTACCGACGCGAAGCCCTACCGTCTTTTTCCTGGAGAACCACAAGGATGCGGCTTTCTGATTGACCAGATCCCGACCAAAGGGAATCACCGATTCGTTACAACCCATCCCAGGGGCTCCCATGCATTCCGTGGGCCATGACTTGGGAGAATCCTTTGGCTGGTCCAGGTGGGGGAGGCCTGGAAACACCTCTGAGCCGCCTTTTTTTTTTTTTTTTTTTTTTTGCAGCCCAAGCATCAACCTTGGACTCGCTATCGAAGCGAAAGCTGGAGGGGGAGAGGAAGGCTGAAGGTGAGCCGCCCCCGCGGGAGATAGTTACCAATGAACTCGAAGGCCTCTTCGAAGTACTGCCGCAGGTTCTGCTTATTGCTGTCGGTGGCCGGCAGCCGCTTGTAGTTGAACAGGCCTTTCTCGTAGTGGTAGAGGGGCAGGTGAGTGGTGACGTTGATGACGTAGCCTATGTTCAGCCGCTGCATCGTGTCCAGGTCCTGAGCGTCCTGCTCGTTGCCGAGGAACAGGAAAGGCAGGATGGGCGTCAGCTCCGCGTTCTCGATGTCAGGGGTGGTGGGGAGAGACTGAGGTAGCACGCTGGACGCTGCAGACGCGCCGCCCCCCACCTCCCGGCACTCCTGGAGCTGGAGGGAGTTGTCACAGAGGTTTTCATGGTTCTGCTTAAAACTGCTAAGTCCACCTGGAGCAGACACACAGAAGGTGAGAGTGACCACTTGTAGAACTTCGGAGCCGGCGGAAAGACGGTGCCACCGTCCCCCCCACCCCGGGAAATAAACTATGCTTTGCTGCCTAGGCACCTCTTAGAAAATAAAATCGGACCCCAAGTGCCAGCCCAGGGGCATCCCCAGTGGCTCAGCCGGTTGGGTGTCAGACTCTTGATTTGGGCTTGGGTCACGATCTCACGGTTCGTGGGTTCAAGCCCCCCACTGGGCTCTGCACTGACAGTGGGGAGCCTGCTTGGGATTCTCTCTCTCCTCCCTCTCTCTGTCCCTTCCCCGCCCATGTTCTCTCCCTCTCTCTCTCAAAATAAATAAACTTGAGAGAGAGAGAGAGAGAGAGAGAGAGACAACAATGCGAGTCCTTTTGGAGATCCAGGACAAGCTTCAGATGATCCCACAGAAGGCAGTACTTTGGAAATGTGCTCTTTCTACAAACTGTGGCATGTTCCCCTGGAAAGAGTTCCGTGCAGCATCAGGCAATTTTATCAGCAGCAGATTTGATCTGCTTCAAAGAGCCATATGCTCAGTGGCCTACATAGAACCTTGTACGTCGAGAGCCAGGGAAAGCATGGCCGACCTCCCCGGGCACTGGAGGCACGTGCCTTGCACTCTTCCATAAGCTTACCTCACCCAGAATGAGAAGTTTGCTCCCAACGCGGCAAAGTGGCTATGAACAGGGACCTTGGAAGGCCCGGATTCCCTTGGCTATCGTCCCAGTAACACAACTTCTTGGCTCTGTGACTTAGGCAAGTTAATTTCTCTCTCTGTGCCTCGGTTCCCTATCTGCAAGCTGAGGGTAACGGCATCTACCCCTGAGCGTGACTGGGGATCTGGAATAAATGCACACGGGCAAAGTGTGCAAACGTCCCCATCAACAACTGCAGCGTCACTTATGGGAATGTATCTTAAGAAAATCACCTAACCAAACATATCCAGCTAGATGTGGCAAGACGTTGACCACAGCATTATTGTTTTATAGGAAAGGCCAAGAACCAAAACAAACTACAAAAAAAAAAAAAGGAAAAGTTAATATATTCATCCCAGGGAATGTGACGTAGCCATTGAAAGTTGTGAAAGGGATCTGAAAACAAAGAAAATGTTTCTGTTTAGCGTTAAGCGAAACAGATCCAATCCAAAACATTCACCATACACGTGATAAAAAGCTAAAGGACCATGCAAAAAAGAATTTGAGTTAGGAAATTTATGGATCGCAGAGTAGCGTTTAAGTTTTTCCTGTAATATTTGTTAGATACATCGCACACATGGTTAAGCCCCAAGGATTGTTACGACAGTCGAATCACATGATATACGTGTAAGGGCTATGAAACCTGAGTTGATATGATTACCGCCGTGTGGGCTCCCATTCTAATCAAACAACCAGATACCCTGGCCTTCCTTTTAAAAGGAGGGGGAAGTTAGAGACCTCCTAGAAGCTGAAAGCCTCCGGAACATGACATTTATGCCTCCTGATACAGGCCTTACATCTGTCTTGATAGTTTCAGGAGATAAGGCAGGAAACACAAAGCGTGAACAGGATACCGTTGTGTTGAAATAAACACAGGAAGTCTATCTGTCCTCTAGTTTCTGAACCTAACATATGCCCTCCTCCATTTCAAGTCTCATCTTTGGCAACTAGGGCAGGGCTCTCCAGGCCACAACCTAGACAGTCTCAGGTTGTTCCTGCCCCAAACACACACAGCCAGGCGTGACAACAGGCCAAGTCATATTTTCATCAAGGCCCAGCGATGACGCAAAGATCATTCAAAGAGGGTAATATTATGGTCATTTCATTCATCTGTAAGTGTCAAAACCTATCTTTGCTTTTCAAAAAGAAAAACAGGAGCTCTATGTTCATTTTGGTGGATTTCTAGAATTAAACTCTGCCCTGACATATTATTGGCGTACTCTGCTACGAAATCATGATTAAAAAGTTTGGGCTCTAAGAGATTATTTGTCAACTAGACAGAGGAGATGGAAAGCCAGAAAGACTTCACTGGTGACAACTTAAAAAAAAAAAAAAAAAAAAAAAGCAAATTGAAATCACCCACTGTTACCATCACAAATGCCACGAAAGAGACTTTGAAGAGTTATTTTAAACTCCGCTTAGCTTTGCCTCCATAAAATCCAAGTAAATGATTTACACTGATTCTGTGATGGGAACCTAATTCACTTTGTTTTTCCCCTTGAGAAAAAGGCAGTCGTTACACTTTTTCATCTAAGATGAGAGGAAAGAGCCAAATAAACTCAAAAGAAGTCTCGAAGGGGTGGGGAGGGGACTTTTCTCTGTTCTTATTTAGGGTTCTCAAGCTGTAATTTGTCTTAAAAGCGGCTAGTTTAAAAAAAAAAAAAACGCATGCCAAAAAAGAAAAAAAAAAAAAAACCCACACACAGAAAAAAAAAGCACCGTACAGCTTTTTAAAATTCTGTCTCTATACCTCCTTTCCCAATGACATCAGCTGGAGGCTCCCCACCTGCCCAGTTGCCATAGCAGTTACACAAAGACATACAATGACATCAGTTGGCATGATATCAGCTCTTTGAGTACAAACAATACAAGAAGAACTACTTTGTTTAAGGCCTTTGGTGCAACTGTGTTCTGGAGAGCCAATGATGTAATGCTAACAGGTGGCATGGGCCTTGCATTTGCCTAATGGGGGAAAAAAACCCATGGGGGAGGGGAGGAGGGAATGTGAGACAGACAGACACAGAAGGCTCCGACTCACAGGGGGTGCTCACGTGCAAAACTACGTGTGTGTTGCATGTTGCAGCCATGTGGGGACTCCGTTCATAGAATATTGGAAGACGACGAGGCTAGAAAAGGAAATCCCACGGGCTCAAATACATTAGTTGGACAAGGGAATTCTCATGGAGGGGCACGAAGAAATCGCCTCCTGTTCACTCGTCAGTCTGCTGAGCAGCTTCAGCATCAGTCCCCCTACGGGTCATGCACATCCGCAGTTACACAACTCTCCTGGGAGGGAGCTTCAGGCAAAATGAATGGGTCGAATCTCACCGTGGTGGTTCTTCAGACAGATGTCTGCGGGGAGGATGGTTTTTCTGCTCTTAGGGAATTGGAATTGGGAGCCGGGGAAGGAGGAGAGGGAAGACTAAGGCTGATATGGTTTTCTCTTCCAACCACCTTCCCCGGACGCTACGCTACCATGTATCACTAGAGGCTGAACTGCCTGATCACCTAGGGAGGAGCTTTGATTCCATCCTGTTGGTCCTTCACTACGTAAGAACATTACAGCAGGATAACTGACAAGCAAAGTAGAGACAAAGTGGCTGGTGGTTAAGAGCAGTTGGTAGAGGCAGACAGACCCAGGGTGTGATGTTGATTCTGCCCCATCAGAGCAGTGAGTCTTGATGCAAATCACTGCCCCTCATTAAGTTTCGGCTTACTGATCTGTAAAGTGAACGTAATGTCACCTGCCCGCAGGGCTGTGGTCTGAGCAGCCTCGGTAAGCATGTTGATATATAGCCAGGCATCTGATACGTAATGTCTTCTTACCCCACAATTATTACCCTCCTTGTCCTTATCTCCCTTTGATCGTCTACACTGCACTTCGCGAGAACTCTAAGTGCCATGCGTGGTCGGTCCTCAGGCCGGCCGCCTTGGGTCTGAGCGCCAGCACCGCCAACACTAGCTTCCGGACCCTGAGCAAATTTCTTTCCCCCAGATAGACAACAGGGGCAATAAGAGTACCTCACACTACTGTTTTGAGGATTAAACTGCTTAGTAAAAATAAAGGGCTTGAAAACAACTATCCATGGTGAGCACTTTTCTACTTCTATTACTTTGGGAAACTACCATTTTAAAGGTCTTTAAAAAAATTTTTTTTTTTACATTTTTTAAAAGTTTATTCATTTTTGAGAGACAGAGCACTAGTGGGGGGTGGGGGAGCAGAGAGAGAGAGGGGACACTGAATCCGAAGCAGGCTCCAGGCTCTGAGGTGTCAGCACAGAGCCCGACGCGGGGCTCGAACCCACGAACTGCGAGATCATGACCTGAGCCGAGGTTGGACTCTTACCCGACCCAGGCACCCAGGTGCCACCTCCCCCAAATTTCTTAATATAAAGATCCTACTGGGATGAGCACTGCGTGTTATAGGTAGCCAATTTGACAATACATTATAATAAATTAAAAAAAAAAAAAGAAGACCCTAAACAACGATCAGGAAGCTAATATTGCAGAACGTTTCCTTTTAAATTTTTACTTCAAAAGAACCAGGGACAAACATATCTGAGCAGTTTTAACACTGAAATAATATACTTTTATCATAAGGAAAACAAATAGCTCCCTATCCTGCCTAAACAAATATATCTGATTTCATTTGTTGGCCCTAGCTTTCCCAATAACGACTGCATAGTTTTTGACTTCCTGTTTTGTTTTATTTTATTTTTTTCCAGAGGCGGATGGTGTTTTCAATAAAAGTGCTCTACACCCATCCCTGCCCCCACCCCCCACGCCTCCCCAGTCCCCACCGGGCTGAGCGATCTTGACCTTCTTACGCACACAATTGCTTGCAGTTACCGTGCAAATATTTTCCAGGCAGGAGCACCATTGCTGGGGGCAAACATTTCAAACCTTATCGGCAAAACTAGGTTCTCTGCCAAAGTGAGCATGGTCAGCACTTTGATTCCGAATGGCAACAACCAAGCATACCCAACCCCTAGAGAAAAATATGTAGGAATACAGGTCGCCTTGGTTTCCCCCAACAGCAAGGCGACCGTCCCGCTGAAGCAACGGATCCCAGCGTGAGTGGGGAACCTCCCGGCAGATTTGTTTCAGTTCCCGTTGCCGTGTTGACCATTGCCGTCCTAGAAACAGAGGAGCCTTCTGTAATGTGATTCAGAAGCAGGGCTCTGGGCGGCAAATTAAAGAACCACATCCAAATGCAGAATCTACAAGCAAGAGATTTCCGTATTCTGGGGACGGACAGCACTTTCGCGCACACGCTTTTTTTCGTTTCATGCTAGGCCGGAAAGTGAGCACTTTCCAGAAATTGAAGGAAAACCCTCACTGAAGGTCAGCAGATGGGATTAGCCCCCAAAGGACGGCGGAGGGGGATGAAAATGGAGCTCTTCTCGAAGAGTGACAGCATGCTGATCACTCCTTTTTGTTGTCTACTTTTCCTTACTGGGTGATGAGTCTTTTAAAGCAAACTGGTGCTCTGATGACCGTGGTTAAGAACACAGACTCTGGAGCCAGGCTGCTTGGGTTTAAACCTCTGGCTGCCATCACTAGCTAGCTATGTTACCTTGGGCAAGTTATGTAACGTCCCTGCCCCTCGGTGTCCACATCCACGTAGTTAGCTCTAGTATCTATCTCATAGGTCTCTTCATATGGATACGATGCTATATGAGTTAGATATTACGACAAATGAGAAAGATATCGGTGTACAATGGGCCCTAACGGATCCTATTTTGGGGGTCCTCCAAGGAAACTGCAGTATATCGAAGCAGACTCTCCAGATTCTATACACACAAGGATCCTTGTGGAAGAAACAAAGCTTGGAGAAACCAGAGTGGATGTCAGGCTTCTAGCACTGAAACTCTCATAGAGCGGGAGTCACAGTCAATTCATACTTTTCGAGGCACAGAATTACCCACCCTCACAGGGGAAATATTGGGGATGCCAGCTAGAACCACAGAGGTTACTGTCCCTGGCTTGTTTCACATGAAACAGTCTTCATAGTCCACAGACACAACTGAGGATTTCATAGTAGGAATGATTTCAAGTTCAATGCCAGGTGGTGTCACCTACGCTGTCATATGATCCTGTCCCCAGGCAACGTGGGGAGGCTATCTTAGAGAGGATGAGTCAAGTGAGAGCACTGTGTCACTAGGTGGACGAGGACACAAAGGGATTAAGAAACACTTTCGTTACCCAGGGAAGAGAGAGACTTAGGAGGTTGGGTCCAGCAGCCATGGTGGCCGGGACCACGAGTCAGAGATGAGTCTCCCTAGGATCTCTACAATCCTATCACATCATCGCCTACGTGTGAAATGTCCCAGTGTGAAAAAAAAAAACAAACAAACACATATACAAGAGGTACGTTAAGCTTAAAATTCTTAACAAATCAGTATCTTGACGCCAACTGAGTACATATTGATTATTTGGGTAAATACCGTTAAGTGTTCCAGAAAGATAGATACATGTTGCCTCACGGGTTTTTGTTTTTATCTGTTTGTTTATTGTCTGATCTCTTTGGTAGGAGATACACGTTATCTACAGATACATCTTAAAACCCAGCTCTAGAAGGCCATCTGTGATATATAAGGCAGAGGGGCAAAGCTTTGCCTTGATTCAGAAAAATGACTCTGTCGTGTGCCAGCTGTGGGGCTTTGTGAACGTTACTGGGTGCTCCTGGATGAGTTTTCCATAAGTATAAATCTGGAATACTTCTGTTCAGGTGGGTGGTAGGGATTCAGTGAAACTGTATGTAAAACATCCATCCTGGTATCTTTAAGAAGGTATTCAAACCCTGTGGCTATTTGGAGAAGAGCTGTCAGCGGGGGACAAAGATGAGGAGCACTTCCGGGGGTGGGGGGGGAGACGTTGGGGGGCTTTCCTTGCTCTAGAGCTGTCGTAGGTTTAGCTGGAGGGGGGACCTTGAAGAAAGGTACGCGGAGGGAATCGGAGACCATCTTCCAGCGCCAGTCCCAAGGGAAAGGGTGCTGGAAGATGCCACCGGGCTGCCGGCCTGCAGCTCTGCTCTTGTAAAGGTCAGGTTCAGTGCTGTTGGGTCCCAGCTTAGACAAACGCAGGAGGAAGTGGCGTGCAGAACGGGGGCGGGTCTTGTGGTTGGTGGTCTCCATTGGAAACTTCATTATATTTAGTTATTCATGTTCTAAGATTTCAATAGAATGGGAGGGGGAGATATATAGGGTTGTGAAACAGGCATAAAATACATGCATTTCTGGCAAATTTTCTGGAGATATACACACACACACACACACACGTATATGTACATATATACACATGTATAATCTACCGGCAAGACATTGCTTGTACAGTCATTATAACTCGGGTAATTTACTCATTTGTGTACCCCTCAGATGACATGCCATTGCTCCCAGCAAAACAGCCTGGTAGATTATAAAGTCTAGCATTCTGCAAATAAGCTAATACTTGACTATAATATATACCAAGAACGAAATTCCACTTTTGCTCCTTCCTAATCTTTGTATAATTGGCAACGAGCTCTTAGCTTCATTTTTATCTCTAGATACTTCTGTATATAATTTGCTTGGGGGCTCTTCTTTCTTATGTTTTAAGACACGCTGCTCTCTTGTTTGATTGATAAAATCTTTGTAATGTCCTCAACAGAAAGAACTTTTAATAAATCCCTGCCTAAATATTTACCTCAAAAAAAGTGAACGGAGTCGGAAAGATCCGATGACTGAGGAACTGTGACTTCCAACAACTGAAGAGGAAGGGGCGCCTGGGTGGCTCAGTCCGCTAAGCATCTGACTTCAGCTCAGGTCAGGATCTCACGGTTCGTGAGTTCGAGCCCCGCGTCGGGTTCTGTGCTGGCAGCCCGGAGCCTGGGGCCCGCTTCGGATTCCGGGTCCCCCCTCTCTCTGTGCCCCCCCCCCCTTGCTCACACTTTGTCTCTCTCAAATATAAACATTAAATTTTTTTTTTTAAACGTTGAAGATGAAGCTTTGGCTGCACACCTTCCAAGAAACGCTGATCCCGGCATGTTTCCGTCCAAGTTGAAAAGACTCTCCCTGTGTCCCCAGCACCCCACACCGTCCAGCTCGGAAGTGGCCTCTGGTGTAGACACGTGCCCTCGCTCCAGAACCACTCGGAAAAGGGCTGGGGATTCCACTGCAGCCCGCTGAAGTCACTCAAATGCACCAAAGGGGCACCTTCTCATGTCCCCTTCCTACCACCCCCAACTTTAAGGCTTTCACGGGTACCCAGAGATCAGGATACCACCAGTCTCATTTGTGTGTGCTTGAATACCGCGAGCAGCTGGTTTGGGAGGCCGCTTCCCAAGTATGTAAATACAGCCTGTTTCTTTAAATCTGTTACCTCATTTATTTACATTAGAACAGAAAGCACTGCCAGAAGCAACAGCTGATGACAGTCATGTAATTTTCCACAAAGACAACAATTAAACAGCTTTGTGTTATTTTAGCGAGCAGATGACTTTTCTGAGTGAGTGGGAATCAAACTAGGATTTCAGACTTCCCACAGCCGGGACCCCCCTCAGGTATCTGCCAGGGTCCCTGGGACTGGAAGGAAGACCAAGCTTTGGGTCCCTCTCCCTCACAGCCAGCTCTCTCTCTCCCTCTCTCTCCCCTCTCCCTGTCTCTGCCTCCCTCCCTACCTCCTCCCTCTCTCAGAAACCCGACGGGAGAACAGGGGAAGGAAACAGGAGAGGGAGAGGTTCTACCCAGAACTGGTTTCTGCTTGGACTGCCAATGAATCCACAGAATAGTTTTGAAACCGATTTTTATCTTTATTATGTTTTAAAACTTTATTTATTTCTTTTGAGAAAGAGGGCAAGCCCGTGGGAGAGGGGCAGAGAGAGAGAGAGAGAGAGAGAGAGAGAGAGGGAGAGAGAGAATCCCAGGCAGGGTCTGCACTGGCAGCACAGAGCCCGATGCAGGGCTCGAACTCATGAATCGTGAGATCATGACCTGAGCTGAAGTCAAGAGTCAGACGCTCAACCGACTGAGCCACCCAGGCGCCCCTGAAACCTATTTTTAAAGAATCCAGGGTAAGGGTGGGAAAAGTGGTCAGGCCCCCTTACCCCTACCCCCACATAGCGAGGCCCTGTTAATGGAGAACCCCACCTTCACACTCACTCTCCCCATTCTGTCGGAAGAACCATCTGGAAGGCAGGGGTGGGCATCATTGACTCCTAGGGGTCGATCCCTTTGCCTGAGGGGCTGGGAGAAGCCTTCTGTTCACCCTTCAGCCTGGTCTGGACTGGTCTGAGCAGCCATGCCGGATGGGTCCGGGTGCCCGCCCTGGCACCATGGGAAGAGCAGCCTGTGGAATCTCATGTTCATGGGGAGTTCGCCTGCCTCTACATCGAGCTTCGCTCCCACTAACAAAAATGCCAATGAAAGAGAGTGAAAGTGATTGTCTTCTTTTCATGACAGGGCTTTGGAAGCCAATCAAGTGAATAGCTTTCCACGAAGAAGTGTGGCTATCGGGGCACCTGTCTGTTGAGCCCGGTCTGTTGAGCGTCCGTCCGAGATGGGCTTAGTTCATGACCTCGTGGTTCGTGAGTTCGAGCCCCGCGTTGGGCTCCGGGCTGACAGTGGGGAGCCTGCTTGGGATATTCTCTCTCCCTCTCTCTCTGCCCCTCCCCCCCCTTGATCGCCGCGCCTGTGTGCTCCCTCTCTCAAAATAATAAATAACTAAACCTAAAAGAAAAAAGAACTGTGCCTATCAAAATACAGGCTGGGTATATGGAGGGAAATGCACAGGAAGGAGGACAGCCAAGTTCGAGCCCCATGTCCCCGGAAACTTGCAAGTTCAGATTCCCTTCTCGTTTCTCTGACCGTCCAGCCCTGAACTGTGTCAAAGCCTCAGCACAGACCAACCGGTTCCCAGGGAGAAAGGCGCATCACAAACACTCAGCTCAAGTCTCTGGATTGTTCTAAACGGACACGCCAGAGATATTACGTACGTTTCACTTTTATAATCTCTTTTATCTAAGAGCAAGCCCTCCCAAACATTTGGGGATTGGAGAGACGTGCCACAGATGCCCCTTCCCTCTCTCCACCTCTCTCCCTGCCCACAGGTCAGGGTCCAGTGGGAAGAGATGGAGGATAAACATTAAAACACACAAGGAAAAAGGTAATGATTAATTATGACGAGGGCATGGGGCGCCCTCCAGTTGCCGGGTGCTAGGAGAGGGAACTATTAGACGGGGTCCAGGGAGGGCCTCTCTGGGGATGAGAAGGCATTAGCTGGTTTGGGAAAGGGGTAGAGGGGAGGGGGCCCAGAAGGGCAGACGAGGCAGGGAGAACCACACCATCGGCAAGGGCAGGACATTTGCTAGGTCTGCGGTGACTCAAGGGAGCCCAATGTTTAAAGCCTAATGACCAGGTGGAGGGAGGGGGGGAGGGAGTGACCAGTGGAGGTCAAAGAAGTCTGCAGAGGGCCTCTTAGGGACATTCAGCAGCGAGGATTTTATTCTAAGTTCAGTGGGAAGCTCTTGAATGTTCAGAAGTCCGTAATAGGGGATTAATATGTGTTTGAAAAGAAAAGGGGATCAAAAGAGAAAGGGAAAAAAATTAATTTACCAGATGGTGCAATTTACCTATACTCTAAAACCTGGGCCCAAATCATGACTTCCCGTTCCCAAACTACATCTTTTGCATCTACCGTGGATTGAATTGTGTCCCCTACCCCACCCCACAAATTCACATGCTGAAGCCCGACCCCCAGCATGGTGGTATTTGGAGATGGGGCCTTTGAGGGATAATTCGGTTTAGAGGAGGTTATGGAGGTGCCGTCCTCATGATGAGATTAATGCTCTTGTAAGAAGGGGCACCGGAGAGCTTGGTGACTCTCGTGTGACCACTGAGGACACAGCGAGCATCTGCAAGCTAGGAAAAGAGGACCCTCACCAGAAGCTGACCATCCTGGCCCCCAGATCTCAGACCTCCAGCCTCTAGCACCGTAAGAAAATACACTTCTGTTGTTTAAGTGACTCTGTCTGTGGTATTTTGCAGACTAATACAGTCTTTTAAATTCCCAGTAAGGCTTTCTTTTTAAAAATATAAATTATAACTACTTTTGAAGAACCACACCCAAACCTATCAATTACCTGACCCCCTGGCCCCTGGGAGCCAAACCAAGTTGGTACCATATTTTAAGATCTTAAAATCGAGCCAGAAATGTTCCAAGGTCAGGAGGAAGACGGTGCCTAAAGAACCAGCATAGCCATCAGAAGCAAGTCCATGGAGCCTCCCAGAACCTTAGTTCCATGAACCAGCTGCAAGCAGAGAAGCCCATTCCTTTCCCAAAGACACCGACCTCCCTGCGGATCAGCATTGACCCAATGCCCTCCGTGCTACATCCTCCTGGGCCAAAGAACATTTTTGCTGCAGAATTTCCGTGTATTTGGGAGGCTACTCTATACCATGCGAGGGCTCCACCTTCTCCGTTCCCTAAAAAGCTCAATACCCGTTAATCCATCAAGACGGATTAAGGGAGGGGAAAAAAAAATCCATGAGATCATACTGGAAGGCTGCAGAGGGAAGAATGTTAATAGGAGAGTGCTATAAAACACAAAGCCATATTTTTCCCAAGAGCTCAACCAGATACTCTCCATTATTGTTTAATTCTCTGAAGAGAGGGAAAACATTCTTTGCTTTTCAGTGCAGAAGTTTAAATAATGAAGCATTGCTAAACAAACAAACAGAGGAAAGCCCAGTGAAGCTATTCATTAAACAACCCCACTGGACATAAGGAACACGGCTGCTTAACGGTCCACCTCCCCTGAGGACCGACATTTGTCTAAGACCCCAAATTAAACACATCACAACTTCACAGCAAAAGTATGTTCCCCAATGGGATTTCGGTAGAGTCCAATTAAATAAATCTCTAGAAATATCAAGAACAAGCCTCAAGGGAGAGCATATTTCTACTGTGAAACATTCTCATTGGAAATTACATTCACAAAAGGTCATCTGGAAACATCCATGACAAGAGGAGGGGAGGAAAGGCAGGAAGCAAGGCAAAGTTACACAAATAAAGCCCCAGGGGGGTGGGGGCGGGGGTGGGGGTTCACTATCATCGTGTTTGGAAGAAGTGCCCGGCCAAAAATCCTGTGTGCCTCTTAGCTTGCTTTGAATGAAAGCCTGTGTCCGGACAGCTTGTATGACGATGCTTTAATATGATCTGGAGGTCAAAGGCTCTAGCTTAGGGAATTCAGGAAGTGGTAGGGGAAAAGATTAAATGTCAACATCAAAATCTGAATTGTTTTACAGAACCAATGTTTTCAGTTCGCGAAAGGCATAGCAACAAGTTCCTCAAGTCACGGAGCCGAATTCTATATTTGGCAAGAATACTCAGCAAGCCTGAGCATTAGCGATCAACTGCCAGAAAGAGCAGGCGTGAGCCCCACTTGCAATGGATTCACCCAGCCGCCCATGCCCAACAGTTAGATCACAGAGTGAGGGCTAAGCTTGGGAAGGTCAGCCGGAAGCCAGGGAAGACCTCATTGGAGCACTGAGAGAGATAGGGGGTCACACCAGGTCAAAAGCTAGCACGTCTCCACCTAGTGGACCACCTTCTGAAATTAAGGGGGAGACAACCAAGAGGCCAGTACATCTCTGAGGAGGTGGGCTGGGAGGGTACAGGGACGCGGTGGAGGACCAGCCGAGTAGTGGTCAGTTCAACCTGGGACATGTGCAATGGAGAGCCAGCCTGGGATGCCCCCCACATGGGACACCATCGGACTTCCTGGCGACGCGCCCTTGAATGCGATGCCAATGCCCACCACTGCTCAGGGCGACAGAAGTCCCAATGGCCAGCGCTCGAAACACAGCCCTTCTTCCTGCGCTGAAGTGATCCTGGGTTCTAGCTTGGGGGCCCCTGTTGCCACTTCTATGAAGTCGGGAGTGTGGATAATCTGTGCCCCAAGGTCTGGCGCTCTATAACTTCAACACAGCTTCCATAAACCAGATATGGATGGACGATGGCAAGGACGAGGGCAGCGGTCTCGGAGTGTGCCAGGCCTGGGGGGGGTCTGCCTCCCTTAGCTCAGGCTGTTCCCTCCTCCCAGAACCCTCTTCCCCTCGTTTCTCACGTAGGTGGCTCAGAACGCAGGTCAGATGTGATCTCCTCACGGGGGTCGTCCCGGCCTCCAATTTACCGCCGACCTCTGATGGCACTCTTTCGTGACATCATCCAGTTGCAAAGTTTTGTTGTCTTCAAAACACTTATCACAATCTGAAGTTGCTTCTTCGTTCTTTGCCGGTGGGTTGTTGTTAGTAAAATGTAGTTTCTCCCACCCTCACCCCCACCCGAGAATGTCCATATGCTGTTTGTTTTTGAGGAAACAGAGCCTAACAGTTCACTGTGCCGGGGCTCAGGCTGCCTCCACCACTTTCTAGTATGATCCTAGCAAAGCTGCCTCACCCTTTTTGTACCCTAGTTCCCTCATTTGTCAAATGGGGCTAATAATAGTGCCACCGGGGAACAAGGGAGTTACTGTGACTCTTAATGAGCTAATACTGGGAGTTATGAAAAGAAATTATAAAGGGGTGGACTGTTTAGCACCTGGAGCAATACCTGATTTGTATAGATGCTCATTAAATGTTTCTAGATTACATGACCTTTGGCTTGAGATGAGAAAAGGCCGTTTAGTTGGCAAGCACCTATTATGTGTGGTTCAGCATAATGTTAGGGATTCGAGGGATTAAAAAACAGACATATGTCTCTGAAGATAAATCGAATGAGACAAAGAAGGAAGGAAAAAGGAACATTAGAGAAAACAAAGGAATGGGCAGAAATCTTTTAAGAACCTACTAAAGAGTAACCTGAAATGACACCATCAAGCTGTGACTCATGGAAGGCAGTATAGGACCAAACAGGTGAATTCAGCATGAGGACACAGAAATCTTGTCACTCTCTGGCTAGGAAGGAGGGCCAACAAGTCTCCTGGAGATGAACAGCCTACGGGGGACCGGCTATGACGTGGGAGGGCTGGGACCCAAGACAGTTTATATCTGGTGGCTTCTAACGCTTTCTCCTCTCTCCATGCCTCTCCCTTGGACATTCTATCTGAGTGATGAGAAGTAGAGAGGACGGGGGCACCTGGGTGGCTCAGTCGGTCACGATCAGTCATGATCTCACGGTCCGTGAGTTTGAGCCCCGCGTCGGGCTCTGTGCTGACAGCTCGGAGCCTGGAGCCTGCTTCCGATTCTGTGTCTGCCTCGCTCTCTGCCCCTCCCCTGCTCTCACTCTGTCTCTCTCTCAAAAAGAAACAAACATTAAAAAAAAGAAAAAAGAAAAAAAAGAAAGACGAAGTGGAGATTGATGGAAAGGAGGAAAAAAGGCTCAGGAGGGCACAGCAGCCTGTGGGACATCGTGGGACAGTGGAAGGGGCCCCCAGTTCAGTTCTACACACGTTCACTAAGCACTGAATATGAGCTGGAGGCTGGTACTGAGCATACAGACTGGCCCTCCCACTGGGGCACAGTGAGCAGGAACAGATAGATGGTGCAGACAGAGAGTTCTCACCACCCCTGGGGGCTATTTCTTCTGCTTCCTGTTGAAGGGAGACAACGCTGGATCTAAAATCAGGAATTCTGGGTTCCTCTTACCCCTGTCATTAACCATGCACTTTTGGGTAAGTTACTTAATCTTAAGGCCATTGTAAAGCATGATTACATCACAAGAGCTTTTTCTTCAAACATAGGAGCTTCCTCTTCCCTAAAAAAAGGGGGGGGGGAGTCTCTCCCAGGAATAACATTGTGGGTGCTCTCGAAAGGCAGACAAGGGGCCTCTGGTTTTCTGGAAGGTGAGAGGCTCAGGGGCAGGGAGTGAGAATGGAACGCCTAACTTTCTGTACCTCTTTACTTGTTTCTGATGAACCCACTTCCCTTTTAGAAACCAGGACTGGCTGACACCCCCACAGTCGCTAAGAGCGGCAGGGAGAGGTGCCTGAGAGTAACCTGTTCCCCGAACCTCAAACCTGAATGTATATACAGGAAATATATATAGGCAATATATATATACATATACATTGCAATATAACAATACAGAGTTTAAGTTTGTCTCTTCTTAGAAATGTGCCTTTGAGGGCAGCCCCAAGATGCCCTTGCAGGATTCCACTTTCCAGGAGCTGGTGACCTCAGAGGGCCTTGCAGGACTGGGGCCAGGCCTGAGTATGACCAGAAGGGTAATGGTTAGTAGGACCACAGGCAAGAGACAGGGTCTATTTTAGGCAGGGAGGAGAAACCAAACAAAAATCAATAGATAAAACACACGGGATCGTGGCTTAAAAATCCAAACAAAAGTTTCCAAAGAAAAGACAACAGCTGATTTGAGCACAGCATTTATGAGATGTAGCAGAACACAGACTACAAAAGTATGGTTCTAGATGATGCAAACTGTTAAAAAAAAAAAAAAAAAACATGCCATGGAAAACACTCCTTACTCACAGCATCAACCTACATCAGTTTCCTATAAGGATCTCCATCCCAACATCAATATTTAAAAGTCTCCAGAATCAAGGAGATGCCAGTACATATGTCCCCAGCACTCGAGTGGTGCTGTCTGGGAAATGAAGACACAGAGGGGACCCTACGAGTTGCAGGCTGGAGGGGACTGGTTGTGCTGGTCTCAGAGACTTCCCCGTCTCCCGTCTCTGGGCTGAACCTAGCGGTCAAAAGCATTGGCTAGTGGTTAATGACTCAAAGGCTGAGTCATTCTGCGTGTCTAGAATGGAACTAGCCACCATCACCCATGAAATGGGGTTAGGGAGATCAGCAAGTGAAGGTACGGAACCTTGCTTTCCCAGGCACTGTGCCCCTAAAATAAATATCCAGATGAAAGGTGTCTATTCTTGTAAGTCTACAGCACAAGTCTGACACAACAGAATCAGCACAGATTCCACAAGTTAAGGGCATAGTCCCCCCCCCAAAACTGCCCTCACTTCAGATGCCAGCCGTAAGTTTGGGAGTCCCAGGCCACTCACACTTCTGACCAGTAGGCAAAAGTTGTGGGACTCCCACACTCAAACCCCCCAGGTTGGATAATTCACTAGAACGACTCATAGGACTCAGGAAAAATGCCATACTTACTCTTACCGTTTTATTCTAAGGATGCAAATAAGAACCAGCCAAATGAAGAGACACAGAGAGCAAGGTCTGGGAGGGTCCTAAACACGGGAGTTTCTATGCCCTGAGGACCCCATCGCCCTCCAAACACATCAGCGCATTCATTAATCGGGAAGCTGAACTGAGCTCTTGTGTTCAGAGTTTTTGCTGGGGTTTCATCACATAGGCCTGACTGATTGAACCATTTGGTCACATGACTGAACTCAATTGCCAGCTCCCCTTTCTTACCAGGAGGAGGTCTAACTAATACAAAGCCCCCATCCTCTAATGGCATTCTTTGTCTTTCCAATGGCCTACCCCTATTGGGAATCATCTCACTAGCAAAAACTATCCCATTAGCATAAGCTGTCTCATTAGCATAAGCCATCTCATTAGCATAAGCTTGGTTGCCATTAGAGGTTATGACCCAGGAACCAAGGACAAAAGCCAGACAAGTTCTCTATAGTATAGTTCACTAGTGGGGAAGAGCACGGGCCCTGGAGTCAGACGGCTCTTGAGTTTGACTTCCTGCTGTGTGACTTTGGGCTATCGACCTAACCTGGCTCTCGGTTTCCTCATCTAAGAAGTAGATCCAGATAATACTGTTACTGTTATACAGTGATCAACACCACTCAAAAGAAATGTAATGCTGGCTACTATGTAACAAAATTCTTTTCTAGTAGCTGCATGTAAAAAAGTAAAGAGGAACTGATGAAATTAACCGTAACAATACATTTTGCTTACTTCAACATGCCTCAAATCGTATCATTTCAACATGCAATCAATGTTAAAACAGTTCATGAAATATTTTACTTTTTTTCTTAACACGACGTCTTTGAAACCCGGTGTTATTTTACACGTGCAGCACATCTCAGTTTGGGCTAGCCCCATTTCAAAGGCTCAGTAGCCACATGGGACTCATGGCTCCCGTAGTGGATAGCACAGACAGAGAAAACAGCCGTTGTTATTTCCATTAAATGAGTTAGTGCTTGGTGCCATCCCATCCCCTTTTATAAATGTTAACTCAAATATGTATGTGCACATGCTCACACGTAGGTAGAGGCAGTGGCAAATGACTAAAATCTGAAATGCCAAAAGCCACACTGTCGGTCAGCTTCACAGAACAGGAAAGAGCCCCTCTTTTCTCAGAAAAAGAACCACTGTAACTTGGAGTAGAGAGGTTTTCGGATAGATCATCCCTAGTGGGCTCTTCTACTCCCATGCTCCCGTGTCTCCCCAACACGTGTTCATTGTTTTTTAAATGTTTATTCATTTTGAGAGAGAGAGAGAGGGAGAGAGAGAATCCCAAGCAGGCTCCACACTCTGCCAGGAGCGTGACGCGGGACTCAAATCCACAACTGTGAGATCATGACCTAGCCGAAATCAAGAGCTGGACGCTCAATTGACCAAGCCACCCAGGCGTTCCCCCAACGTACATTTCATACGGCAAAATCAAGGGACTGTGGGCAACGGCTTTCAATGGGGAAAGATGCCCCAAATCACGGCGCGGCCAGATGAAGAAGTGCCACTTGCGAGGGGCAAGTGTGAATGGCTGGGGACTAAAGGGGGGCAGGGGGAGAAAAACCATAGGGAGGAGTTTTGGCTTCTTGAGTCACTGAGCAGCCCCTGCTCACCCCAGGCCGCCTCCCAGAGTCACTGCCCAGCCACCAGCTAAGTCTACCAAACCAGTTACCCCACCCCCACCCCCTTCACTTCCTAGAAAAAGCTGTGTCCTGTAAATCCAGAAGAATATCACTAGCAGGAGACCGATTTCAAGCAATTATTCAGGCAGCTTTGTAGCATGAGATTCTCAGGCCCCAAAACATTCTCCACGGTTTGTTTTTTGGTTTTGGGTTTTTTTTTTTGGGGGGGGGGGTGGAAACGATGCCGATATTAATATGAAAGCTCTGTGTCTTAATCGTGGTGCCCCACATTCAGCTTCTCCCAGCTTTTATAAGGGAGAGCGGCCCGTCACTTTGGCATTCCTCCAACTCATTCAGTTCTCACTGGAGTTGCGGTGGGGGATGCCAGCCACCCTCAAGGTAGGAATAAAGGGCCCCTAAGAAGGGCAGGCGAATGCACTTTTTACATAATATGCAAGATTAATTATAATAAATGCAATCCAATTCACATACCTTATCAAGGAAGACAAGCTAATTATCTGTTGGAGAATTAGCTCCTATTTAAAGGGCATTTTACCTCAATTTGGCAAAAAGAACTAATGGGAATAGTCTTTCCATTCTGATGCATTCTTTTGGCTGCACCAGCTTCAGGGCTCAGAAGACTTGAACACTGCCCTGAAACCCCAGGGCTTAAGAAAGGGGGAGGGAGGGGGGCGCCTGGGTGGCTCAGTCGGTTGAGCGTCCAACTTCGGCTCAGGTCATGATCTCACGGTCCGTGAGTTCGAGCCCCGCGTCGGGCTCTGTGCTGACAGCTCAGAGCCTGGAGCCGGTTTCAGATTCTGTGTCTCCCTCTCTCTCTGCCCCTCCCCTGTTCATGCTCTCTCTCTGTCTCAAAAATAAATAAACGTTAAAAAAAAAAATAGAAAAAAAAGAAAGGGGGAGGGAGGAACACAGAAACACGTATCACTCAGCATCTCCCAAAGTCTAACTCTTTGTGCTGTTCTTGTAATGATGTCCCTTCCAAAGTGTCTTATCAGCAGCATGAAACTGGGAGTGACTCATATTTATGACACAACGTAGGGTTGGCCCTGCCGGACCGTTCACGTCCACAAACGCTTCTGTTATTTTAATAGTGCTGAGTGGTGCCTCGATACTTCCTCGCTCTGCCCACCAAAGCAGAAGTCCAAGATTTACAACATATCCCTCTAGGGTGCGGGTGCCATACAGGCAGCTGGAATGTGCAGGGAGACCTACGATCGAGGACAAAGACCTCTCTAAAAATCAGTAACTTTGATAGGTAGTTGGCTCTTGTATCCTCAAGAGAAAAACAGGAATAGACAAGTGGAAGGGAATCACGGTAGAGGGGGGACCATAAAGCCAAGGTAGCTGGCCCCAGCCACCATTCCTCAATGTGGGGGCAGGGGTGAAGAAGATTCCAGGCAAGGGAGTCTCCTAAGAGGTTTCTCTTATAATACTGAAAATTTGGAGATAACCTTAACCTCATTAATAGGCAAATTAGTTAAGTACAACGTGAGGCATCCATAAAATAAGACATGTTACAACATGAAAAGAAAATCTGATGGTAATACAGGAATCAAAAGGACACACGATATAGAGGGAAAATGAATTTCAGTTTCTATACGAGAAATGCTGCAAAATATGCACATATATGGGTAAAGAATGAAGAGAAGATATAAAAATGAAACTAGGCCGGTCAGGGGGATTAGTAGATGATCTGTTTTCTCCTTTCTAAAACGTCCTTGATATTCCAACAATGGGTATACAACTGAGTCTCTGCTAAGACTTAATTTTGTAAGATTTCCTTACATAGAAACAGTATATAATTTTCCAGGATGGCACTGATTCAGAAAAAAATACGATGTAGGTATCTATCCACCCCACCAGAAACACTGGGTTGTCTCAAACCTTTAAACGAAGCAACGGAGAGTTGTTTCTATTTATATTGTACCAGTGGCAATGTCATTTTTCTGAATTATAGCACTCCTGTATCCCCTGGACACAAGTAGCTAATGATGAATTATTTGTGTGGGTATTTGATATTATAGTCATAAAACCTTTTTAATAAATGCTAGTCATTATATGTCTGGCACTGTTCAAAACACCTGTACATGTATTATCTAATTTAATCCTCCATTAATTCCACGAGGAAAGTGCCCTTGCCCTCCCCATTCCATGGATAAGAAAACTGAGGCACACCGCATTTAATGTGCTCAAGTGCATGCTTTTTTTTTTTTTTTTTTTTTTTTTTTAAATTTTTTTCAACGTTTTTTATTTATTTTTGGGACAGAGAGAGACAGAGCATGAACGGGGGAGGGGCAGAGAGAGAGGGAGACACAGAATCGGAAACAGGCTCCAGGCTCTGAGCCATCAGCCCAGAGCCCGACGCGGGGCTCGAACTCACGGACTGCGAGATCGTGACCTGGCTGAAGTCAGACGCTTAACCGACTGCGCCACCCAGGCGCCCCCAAGTGCATGCTTCTAATAGGTGGCCAAGTCAGATTTCCAACTCAGCCAGCCTGGCCGTGGGACCTGTGCTGTTAACTTTCATTCTACACTCTGCCTGCTGGAAGAGATATAAATTCTGGAAAAAGAACAGTGCCTACAAATACAGATCAGCGGACCAACTCACTGAGAAGTCAGCTACCGAGCTCACTGCAAAGGGAAAGGGAACGAAAACATGGAGTGATCTGGCCAAACACTTGGACCCCTGAGATTTTCATATTTAATAACAACTCAGATACAAACCCAAGGATTACAGTCCCACGGGGGTTAAAAAAAAAATCACGGGGCCCCTGGGGGGGTGGCTCAGTAGGTTAAGTGTTGATTTCAGCTCAGGTCATGGTCTCAGTTTGTGGGACGGAGCCCTGCGTTGGGTCCATGCTGACAGTGCAGAGCCTGCTTGGGATTCTGTCTCTCCTTCTCTCTCTGCCCCTCTACCCTCTCTCTCTAACAATAAAGAAATAAACTTGAAATAATAATAAATAATTTGTTACTGAACTAGAGTTAGGAAACACGGATCCTATACCAGTTCTGCGACCAGCTACTTAGACGCTCTTGGGTAAATAATCAGCGTCCCCATCGGTAAAATGGGAGAGTTGGGACAAATGCTCCGTAGTACCGCCTGAATGAATGATGCTTCCGGCCCAGGTTCCCAGGGGGGCGTTCTGCTAGCCTTCAAGGGTGTCAGTTATGCTTTTTCCAGGGTCCGTCCCTGCCACACTCCCTGATTATCTGAGCTGTATTTGTACACTTAGGCTGTAGAAGGGAAGAAGAAAGGAGAAAGAAAGCAGAGGGGAAAAAGAATAAAAAGTAAATAGTTTGGTAAGAACTCTGTTCCCTTATCCCAGAGAATTAGCTTCCCCAAAGGATAAGGAGAACCTACTAGAAGTTCCTTCTTCACACAATTCAGGGCGGGGGGTTGGGGGGGGGGAGGGAAATCTATAGTTAATGTTTATTATTCACACTAACAGAATGGATAATGGATACATTAGGGTCTTTGGGCTGTCATCACACATTATCTCATTTTATACACACCTCGTATCAGATAGTGTATCATCTATTCCTTCTCCCTTCCCAGATCTAACTTTGTCCCCGTCTTTCTTCCTGCTCTAATTCCACTCTAGAAAGTGAATAGATTAATACTTGCAGAAAGAACATCACCCTCACATCTGCAGGTATCCTAAGATTCTCCCCATTGACAGAAACCCAACAGTGTTGTGCCCAGGCTCTCGCAGTCCAATGACCTTGGACAGGTGCCTGGGCCTCTCTGGGTCTCGGGCACTCGTATAGAAACGGGAGTGTTATCATGAGCTATAATGCTTCGAGCACAGAGTCTGGTAGGCAATAAACATCGCATAATGTTGGAGATAATTGTTGCGGTTTTCAAAGTTTCTTTAATCAATCTGTTACTCCTTAAAAAGCTTCAAGCTTAAAAAGTTTGAAGTTGCCAAAAGCTGAGATAGAACCCAGGGTGAGGTCACGGAGAAGACGGCTCTTCTCTGAGGACACAGAGGGGGCCAATATTCTCACCAGTAGCATTTTCAATTGAGGATATACAAGAAAATAGAGGGGATGAGGAGGTAAAAATATAACTCAGGACGCATCAGAGAATAAAACACAGTTAAGGCGACCATTGGGAATGAGATACATGCTCCCTGATAATTAAGCATGTGGCCAGCTTGGAAGGAACTTGGGCCCCAACCTTGTAAGAACTGGGTTTCTGTTCTTGTTCGCCAGAGAAAATATTGAATCCGTTCCTCAGATTCTGCATCTGTAAAACTGGGGATCTGAAACCACTCTGATGAAGCTGCTCTGAGAAAGAAATAAGACACAGAAAAGACGGTCCGATGCCCAGCACACAGAAAGCATTCAAGAGCTCTTAATTTTTGTCCTAGACTATCGGGAAAATCTTTTTTTTTTTTTTTTTTTAATTTCAGGGATGATAGGTTGGCCAGACCCAGGGTGGTTATATGTGATTAAATGGTGTTCTGCGGTCAGATTAAAATATCACTTCATGGGAACCATAAAAACATCCTCATAAAGTCTTATCATAAAAATGTGCTATTTTAATAAGACTAGAAATACAAGCCCCAAGAAAATGTCCCCTATCCCTCCAAAGAAGCCCCCCGCCTTAGAAGTCTGCGTCTAGACTTCCTCTCATAAGAGGGAAGCAGATGCTCTAATAACTAATGACAACAATTCACTGTCTTAAACACTAGAACCCAGGACTCAAGTCCAGGTCCTGGACGATCCTGTCACCATAACCCTGAAGGTATCCTCTGTCCTCATACTGTCGTGTCCCCTTTTCTCCACTGCCTCTCCTTATGCACCTCCCAATCTGTGTTTTCTTTTCACCTGCCAGTAGCAACAGCAGCAGATATTTAGCCCAGTGGTTGTGGACCTTGGGGCCGTGATTCAAACTGTGTGGGATGATTCCTTCCGTAGAATAAATATGAAGTATTAAAGAAGTAGCTACTGATGTTCTGACACAAAGAGGTGATTGCCTCATCACCTGGGGACACCACAGAAGGTGAGCTGAGCTCCCATTATGAGCTGAGGAGTGGATGTGCCTCAAAGGGGACACCAGCTGGGCGTTACCCCTAGACCAGACAGCTTTATCTATTTACCTGGTGGAGATATTTGGCAACAGATGCCCCACGGGGGTCCTGTTGGGGTGGTGAGACAAAGAAGATGAAACCCTTTGGTGGAGCCCTGAGGATGTTCGGCCTTGTTTTGTTTTCCATGAAATTCGAGTCTTAGAAGGTGAATTAAAAAAAATATATATATATATATGTGTGTGTGTGTGTGTGTGTGTGTGTGTGTATAAATATATATATATGTGTGTGTGGATACACTTATAAGTAATAGATGAGATGAGGCACAAGCTAGAAAAAAAAGATATTATTATCTTCCTCTTGGCTTATGGATGAAAACATCTCAAGAGTTAAAGACGTCATAATTAGAAAACACACATCAACTTCAATATAAAAGGTACATTTCGAAAATGTACAGTAAAATTCAGGCTGTGATTCATACTCATCATTTTCTCTTCCCTCCAATTTTTCTGAATTAGTAAGGTCATACAATATGAATGAAGAGTAAATAGTATATGGAAACGCAGCCAATGAACAGTTGCCCAAGAGGGACCCATATGGTTTAGGGGAAATAACCCAGGCTTTGAAACGACAGAGACTTGTGTTTTTACCCCAGCCCTGTCTCTTAGAGTGGTTTTTAATTGTACTTGCAAACTTCTTCTCCTTCTTCTTCTTCATCTTCTTCTTCTTTTTTTTTTTTTTTCCCCTGAGCAGGCTAAAACCTTGTCTTTGAAATATCATTTACAATGCTTGTTTGCTTAGCATGCCCTCTTTTCGTCGAGAGCATGCAGGAAAAAATAAACACCAGTCCATTCCTATCAGCAACATGTCCAAAATTAGGTCCAAATTACAAAGTTCCACTCTAATGCTTGGAGAAGGCCTGTCAGCCCTGAGCTCCTAAGGCAGAGAGAGAGAGTGCATATTCCCTTTTCCATTAAAAACCAACACATTTTTTTAAAAAGTCATTTCTTTTTGGATCAAGTCTTAGAAAGAAATCCTGTTGGCCATGAAGATGTGCTTAGAAAAGGCCAGACTTTCTCTTGCAAAGGAGAAATAAAGGAGAAAAATGCCAAATGCCTCACAAACATGTGCTTCCCAGGAGAATGGCATTTCTAAAGATGAACTGCTCCCTAAACAAGATTGTGTAGCACGGGAGGATGAAGAAAACAAACAGGTACATGATCTTCAAGGTAGAAAGGATCTGGAATATACTGGCTTGGTCTGTATATGCTCCCATGCTAGCATTTAGATTTTGAGGGTTACAGCTACAGACTCCCCAGCTCAAAAATTAGTGCCCAGCACATAGAAGGCATTCAGTAATATTTGTTGAACAAATGAATGCATCTCCTCTACCCCACGGGCTGTATATCCATGGAGACCAACACATCAAAAAGTCCCTAGAAACCTGAGATACTTTGGGACAAGGGTGCATTTTGATACATGTTTTCCAGCTCTTTCATAAACCATTAAGTTTCCTAGAAGATGGGTTTAAGTCAATGTCAATATTTGACCTACTAATCTAGGACCCAGGCAAATAGCGGGCCCATGAGCTGTTGGTTTTCAAAAGAGCTTAGACTTAGGTCCCTATAGTTCTAGACTGAAATCTCAAAATTCAACAAAAATAGTATCAATATGAAAAATGATTGATTAAATGTTACTTCATATTTGTAAGCTATACAGTAGATACCGTTATCATTAGATAACCACACACACACACACACACACACACACACACACACACGCACACTCTACCAACCTGGCAAGACCTATTTTAGCACTGAGGACCAAGGCTCTAAAATTAATCATGCATGTGACCTTGGGCAACTTAAATCTCTCTAGGCCCCATTTCAGTAACTGCATAATGAGACTGGACTAGATCAATGGTTCTCACACTTTCCTGCACGTCAGAATCACCAGGGAAGCGTTATGCACACGCTGTACCCCAGACCAATTTAACCAGGATCTCCAGAGGTGGGAACAGAGCATCGTAAGTTTTAAATCACCCCAGTGGATTCCACTGGGCAGCCTGCAGGGACGACTGTGGGACTAGGGGTCCTCTAAAGTCCCTTCCTGTTCTAAAAACTGGGATCTTGAGCTCAAAGAACATGAGAAGACCTCTCCTGGGTTCAGAATTTCTCTCCCTAATGTGGAGTCTATCCTTGCCTACCTACTTGAGTTAAATCACCAAAGCACGGCAAATCGACACATTTTTATGCCCAAACTGCTCCCCCAGGCTGGGGCAGGAGGGCCTGGCTGGTGGCAATGCTGAGCCTAAGGAGTGAGGAGTGGGTCTGCTCCTGGTCAAAGGCTCACACCTAGGCTGTGCAGAGTTTTTCTGCGCCTGTGATTCTGTCAAAACTCCCTCCCCTTACCCTCCTTTTTCTAATCTAAAATCATGATCTACTACTGCCAGGAAAGGAGTTTCTTGAACTTGTCCTTGACAAGCCAGATGGTTAACTTAACTGATCTGAACTGGTAAGGACAAGTGGTTGATATTTAACATGCTCCCATAGTACCGTGCTTAGAGCGACTTGCCATCCTCCCCAGTGACCAGTGTCTAACCTCAGAGGATCTGCAAGGGCACAGGGGTAGGGGAACAGGGCCCAGGGGCTGCTTGATTGAGAGCCATGCACCAGGCACTTGATTTCCGCTGTCTCAGTTCATCCTGTGATGTTGGAATTACTCCTGTTTCACAGCAGAGGAACAACCGGGGCTCTGGGAGGTGACCTGAGCTCCCTAAGGACACCTACAGTTGGTCAGTAGAAAAGCCTAGAACTGAGCTCAGGGGTAAGTGGGCTAAACCACACTTTGCTGAGCACACAGTGAATAGGGCACAGATAAAGCAAGGACAGGGATGGGGGGTGGGGAGCTCACTTACATCCTTTCACTTACATCTTAATTAGGAAGAAGGACAGGATACCCAAGAGCTCAAAATACAGGCAACCGTGAACCAGTTGAGAGCAAAGGCCCAGGTCTCGCTTCAAGAACAGGTCTTCCCACGATTCCCCGCCTTTCCTTCACATGCCATCTCCTCACAACTCAAAGCTTTGAGAACCTTTGAAAATGAAGCACATTCCCCCCCCTCCTTCCACCTACCCTTTTATAGTCAGACTACAATCCTTCTTCCAAAAATAAATCGGCTCCAGAGGCCAGAAAAAGCGACGCTTAATGGTTTTATACTTTCATCATTTAGTTATGGGACGCTAGTTGGACGGATTTATCATCACATTTTTACAGATTCCCCTACAAATAAATAACTCTAGGATATGCCCAAATAACCCTGGCCTCTTGACCTAACATGTTTTTATAATTATTTGGCACTCCAATCGTATGCTACTTAAATTAGGTAACAGTCATCAAGTTATTTTTAGGCCATAACACCACACACACACACACACACACACTCTCTCTCTCTCTCTCTCTCTCTCTCTCTCTCTCTCTCCCCCTCTCTCCCTCTCTGTTATATCTAGCTTGCTATTTGTACTCCTTTGCCAAAGGAGCACAGATTGCTTTTTTACTGGCACCACCATTTCTCTCCAACCAATAGTAATAACAATATGAAGCCACATTTACTGAATGCTTACCACATATGAAAACCGGTCTAGACAGTTTGCACACATGAATTCATTCGATTCCTAATCTAACACCATGAGCTAGCTACTGTTATATCCTCTTTTATAAGTGCAGAAACTAAGGAAGTAAGGGATTAAGCAATTTGCCCAAGGGCGCATGGCTGGTAACAGGGGACCAAGACTAGCTTCAGACAGACCGGATCCCAAATCCCGCCTCAATGTCTCCACCATTTGCTACAAGGCAAACGTTCGGCACGTTTGGATGGTAAGCGGAGGTTCAGAATAACAACGGTAAGTTCGTGCATGTAGGTATGTCTTGATTTCACATATCTTAAAAAAAAATCCTCCTAACACCTTGAGAGACAAGAGGAAGACTGTTTGTTCCCCCCCAAAACAAAGCAGGAATAGAATATTGTCACGGGGTCCCTGATTTCCAAGCACGGGCATTTATTTTGTTGGCAAACTCAGTATTGCCCAGAAGTGTTAACTTCAGAATCCTTTGTGATTATGGAAAAATGTGCAATCTATGTTGTTCATTCCTCAGGAATCATGATGGAAGGTTTTATGGTATAACAATCTAACTCTCTATGTTATCAAATCTTCCTTATGGATCAGCCTTCCTGATGTGATTTCCTCTCTTCCCCTGCTCCCCACTCAACACCTCTAGCCACGGCAGCAGGCCTGTGGGGGACCGAGGCAGTCGGTCAGTCTTTGTATCCTGACAGCACAGAGCAAGTATGGGCATGGGCCCTACAGACCCCCAAGGAAGTGCCTAGAGCCCGCTCCCCCACTCGCTTCTCCACAGACCTGAGAGCTACCTAGCCAGAGTGGAATTCTAAGTTTGAAAAACTCTCAAAAATGGTCACACGACCCCGAAGGTTTTAGGAGTACAAATGTTGTCCACGCTAGACTATAAAATATTCCCAGCCTTCTCAAGGCTAAGACACAGAGTTCCAACGTGAAACATATTTGAATACATTATGGTCTATGCTAGGAAATATTTCAGCAACCGAAAAAGGAAGAGAAAGCCAATTGGGAAAATAGTGACAACTGTTTACTCTAGGTGACAGGCATGTGGGTGCTCTTTAACCTCTTTTCTACTTTTCTATCTATTTGAAAATCGTTATTAAAGTTTTAAAGGCACACACCGTCTTTCGAGAGGAGCAAAGCCATAGACTATCCTTTCCAACATAGGCCTATCGGTGATAAAATAGTTCCCTGAATCCAGCTTTCCTGAAAAGTAAGGGTACCCTATAAACACCATGACAGAGGTGGTAGCTCCCATTAAGGAAGGGACTGGAACGGTCTAGTCTTCTTACTCCGTTTGGTTAGAAATTATACCAAAAAGCAACTTGGGGTGAAACAGATTGTGGCCCTTTCAGAGACTTTGCAAATCCCTACGTTATTTATTCATTTGGATCATTTTCACCAGGATGAGCAGAAGCACTGGTCTGACGCCATTTATTCTTCGGAAGCTGAGAATAAAACATAGATTCAGACATAGGTCACCACAGGGAGGGGACTGTAAATTAGAACAGTAACTTAATCCCAGGGGCTTCTGCGCCTCTGATCGGTTTCTTCCCAACCTGACACAGCATTACTAAAATGGTAACTGAGCAGCCACTCTATTTGATAGCACCAAAAATGGAGAACATGGCATTGAAATAGGGGGACATGAAACTTGGACAGGGAGGGTAGCAACCAGTGTTTACAAACACAACCCGGAGAATCAGTTGGGCCAGCCATAAATTACCCAAGATTGTACCAAAATCTCTGAAGAGAAATTAATGAGGCCCCAGAAGTTTCCGCCTTAGACTTGCAACCACCTTCACCCCCATAGCTTCCCTGCGAAAATCGCTCATTCCAAAATGGTACCGCTCCCACCTCGCTAACATAAAATCTTACATCACCAGGGGAGGGGTTAGTAGAATGAACCCCAGCAGAGAACCCAGACCAGAGTGGTCGGCCTGACCCACTCGAGAACTTGGGAGAAGTTGCTGGCCATGCGCTTCTGCGAGAGGCCCACCCCGTTCTTCACCTCAGTGGTGCTACGGGATTAACCTTTGGTTTATTTACCCAGATGAAAGCGTAGGTAAGGGGGGGGAGGTTCTCATCGCGATCGCTTTCCTTTCTTTCCCATCTTGGTCCCAATGTTAAGCCGTTCCCCCAAAAGAGACCAAAACGGTAATGACGACAATAATAAATTAACTAGATTACAGGCCCTTTTGCTCCTAAACTATGTATTTTCAACCAACTTCCCAGATACTTGAAGAAAAAGCCCCCAAAACTACAAATAATCCAACCTCTACCACCAGCGCGTCTTCCAGGTCGACCGCCGCTGTGTCTCACCAACCCGAAAATGACGAGCCCTCGGGGCGGCCGCCCAGGGTGCCCAGTGGTGAGGTCAGCAGCATGTCCGGCCCCGCCCCACTGAGGCAGTCTTACTCAGTGACACCGAGGAACAAGCCCAGGCTGTTGGACTCTCAAGCTGCATCCACCAGAGAGGAACCCCACTTCCATCAGTAGCACCCAGGAGACTCATTTCCCAGCGATCGACAAGCCACCCCCAAACACAACAGTGTCCGCTGCAAACGAGAGGGTAGGATCTCCAACTCCTCCTAATCACCCTCGTGTTCAAGGTCAGGGTCATCTTCATTTCTATTGTTTGATGCCTGCCCTCAGATCATACAGACGTAAAAGGTCTACTGTCTCTTAACAACATCTCCTCTACGTGAGCAAAGAGATGCCCCGCACGACCACCGACTAGCCCCTCTCTTTGCTCCCCACTATTACAAACGGGAAATTTGTAGGTCGTATTTTTTCCCACCCGAAAAAAGACAAGACAAGCCAAAACCGTGGTGAGAGAACACTAGCTAGGTAAGCCTACTGGGAATTACTCAAAGTCAACCAAACCAGAATAGGAAACGATAAAATACACGGATTTTCCTCCACAGAGGAAATCTGAATATATCCGTAACCCTGAGAAAACCCATCAACCACAACAAAAAAGTCTGGGCCCTGCTGAAACTCTCTGGATGTGACCTCCATTATGTTCTCCTTCCCACCAGACCCCACCGACCCTAAGAAAAGTTGTGCCTTTGTGGGAGCACAATGACAGCAAGCTTGAGGAGCTCAGGAGAGGATGGGATGGGGGGACAATATCAGAGCAATTCAGAACCGTGTTTCCAACAACACTACTTAAGAAAAGGCAGAATGCGTCACTGGGAAGACAAGGAGAATGGCGGAACTGTCACACAAAGACAGAACAACCGACTTGCTCATCCCAGTGGCCTGCTGCAAGTGAAATATGGAAGGTATTTAAAGGAACCCAGCAATGCCTTTGGTCAACACTCTTCAGGAGACTCGGTGGTGACGTGGCCCAGAAACCATATACCTTAGCTCTAAATACAAGAGAAGAAAAGAGAGGATGACTGTCTCTCACGATCACCAAAGGACAGAAGACACCGAAGACGCACAGCAGTGCGTAGTGCCCCAAAGGACAATATCGGACGCCAAGGAGGAGCAACCGGGAAAGATCCCAGATGAGGGCTCCCCTGCTGGGTTCGGCAACCCTGGGTGAAAAGGAGCTCAGGAAAGAGTGGGTAACTAACTCTTCCTGCCAGGGCTCAGCAACGCTGACCTCACGGTTATTCTGCATCCAGGGTACGTGGGCAAGTGACCCACCACTCCATCCTGGAAGGAGCCATGATGCCAACGGTTGCCAGGTGAGGCCAGAAAGAACAACGGGTTGGGGAGGTATTTCATAAAAATGTCTCTGTCCCCCTGGAGCTTTGGCAGAAGAATGCACGTTTTGGCTACACTTAATGCTTTCTGTGGGGCCTTATAAGAAGGGTCTCTGCCCTTCTTGAAGGTCACTTCATAAACCACCTAAAAGCCCAGCTGGCCAGAGAGGTGAGGAAGAAGCTTCCCCACCAAAAGAACTGGTACCTGTAGGTTTACTTGTAGTTCACCATAGTTGCTGCTTCCTCCGTTCCATCAACTTGGGTTAAATCTGAGAGACAATACCTTTCCAGCTGGTTATTGACTGGAATGGTGCTACCAGCCCAGTTAGGACTTGAGAAACCATCTGGTGGCACAAAGCCCCTCTTTAGAAAGATGAGAAAACAGTCTCAGAGAGGTGAGATGCTTGCACCACGCAACCGAGCGGCTGAATCGAGACTAGAACCCAGGGCTTCTGGCTTCCAGTTCTGTGTTACTGGGCTTTTCTCACTCTTACCAGAACAACGAAGGGCCAAGAAGGGAAGACGAGAAGAAGAAAGCCTGGCTTGGCCTCGGGTTGCCAGGGTAAGGAGGCTGCCGGAACTTCTAAGACCGAACCCGCACTGGACCCAGGCTGACCGGGACTGCGCTGGGGAAGGGGGCAGGGAGGGCATTACCTTTCAACACCAGAGGCTCTTTGCCTTCTCTCTTCAGGGACTCGAGGACTATGTGAAGAGGCTGGGAGGGCATCACTCGGCTCGGCTCATTGGTATTCTCATCATAAACTATAATTTCTTTGGAAAAGATCCTCTTGAAAGAGTCCTTGCCTTCCCTACAGGAAATCAAGTCTAAGACAGTGATCTTGCCCTGTTGCAGTCGCCGCCGGCTGATCTTGTCGGCACAGTTAATGTGGACAGCTCCTTGGATGTGACTCTTGTTGTACTCCATGAAGGGCCTGCAGTCAATGATGACGGGGCCCTGGCTCGGCAGGTGGCTCTTGCTGCCTTTGGCCATCTTCTTCGCCAGGTCATTGGGGTAGATTATTTTGATGCTGGCTAGCTGCTTGGGGGTCCCTGACACAGGGCTTCCCACCCCACCTGACGAACTTAAAGGGCCTGCGTTCTCATTGCTGTTGACCATCTGGCTGGCAGGGCAGGCGGTAGAGGTTCCGATGGCAGCGGCGACGGCCTGGGTCGGGGCCTGACTGTCCTTGTCGTAGGTTGCCACAGTGCAGCAGCTGGCACTGCTGCATCCACAATTCAGGGAGCGGGCAGAGCCGCTGGATGAGGGCATATACGTCAGATTCGCAGCCTTGAGGGACACGACGGTGGTGGCAATGACCGGAGGGCGGCTGCTACTGCCGGGGGCGGCAGGGCCAAGGTAGCCTGAGTCTAAACAAAGGTTGAGGTCCTGAGGTCGGACGGGCCTAGACAATGCCACCACTAACCTGTCGTCTAAAGGAGACGGAGGCATGAGGAGGCTGAAAACTGGCAATTCAAGAAGAACTCAAGACAGTCTGTAAAGAAGGGGAGGGGGGAAAGAGAGAATAAAGTCACGTGACACAAAAGGCAGTCGGCTCCAAAATCTGGGCAAGGTCTCCGCTTCCCTCTGAGGGAAGGGGTCCCAAGGGCCCTCTACCACGCCACTCTCCAAGCCTGGAGCCCGTCCTTAGAGCTGCCAAGAGGATGTCAACCTGAGGGCCCCCGCCTGCGTGGTCACCAAGTCCACGGCTGCATGGACCATCTACACCAACGCTGACGAACGACCTTCCGCGGACCCACAGCAAAGGTCGGCCTCGGAGACAGCAAAGGCACGAAGACACATACACGCTGAAGACAGAAAGGAAGGCTCTTCAGAGGCATCTGTTCTGGGCCTCATCTCCTGGGCAGAAGCATCGGGCAGCCATCTGAGAAAGAGCCACTTGTCCACCCTTACATACTTTCCATTTCATCCCCTCACCCGCTGCAAAGGCAAAGCAATGACCAAGGGCGCTGGCATGGCTCACCAAAATATACAGCAGCTAAATATACATCGGGGGCGGATGGCAACTTTCTGCACATCAGAATGAAAGTGTCCCCCTTCGTGAATCTCTTTAACCAGCAGCTAGTCTCGCTTCCCACTCCTTTGAGAGGCACAGCACGGTCACATTACCCCCCCCCCCATGTTTCCTGTCAGTCTCCTATAAATTAATCTGCATTTCCCCTTTTGTTATGAACGAAATGTCCCGAAACAAAGCCTCGGGCCAAGGAGCCAAGTCTTGTAACCCCCCAGCTCTGGCGGACCCATCACCCTTTGCTCCTCTGCTGCCGACCTCATCGCCCCCCCCCCACTCCTGCCTTTAAGGAAAGGACCACTTCGACTCTCCTCTCTCCTTCATTTCTCTATTGGCACACACTGTGCATCCCAGAGCTTCTCTCAGTGGCAGGCAGCCACCATAGAGGACATTTCAATCCCCCACAGATAGACCCTTGCCCCTTGAAGAGGATGAACTCCGTAGAAAGGACTTCCCAATTAGCCGGTCCCTGTTAAAGGGCGCAGGGAAGGGTTGCCCGCTAGGTCCACCTCCTGTTTCATGAGAGGACGCCTGCAAAGGAACAGTTCCTTCCTTCCCGTGGGCACAGAGGCACTCTCTGACCAGACCCTCCTGGGTCCTCTGCTATTAGACATGCACAGAGAAAAGAAACCAAACCACATGCAAGAATCGCTCACCTAAAGGAACTTTAAGAGATGGCTGGAAAAATGTCATCTATCATCCGTCTACACACGACCGTCACCATTCTCTGACACAGAGCCAAAGTGTCACAGGCAGAATCCACACGCGCGCACACGCATACACACAGAGGCACCCACCCAACACGTCCACAGATCCCCACCGACTCAGGTTTCTCTCTCCCACCTTTGGATGGGAGAGAAGGTTCCATCCCCTTCCCTCCCCCCTCCCTCTCTTCTTCCTCCCTCCCTCCCTTGCGTAGTATTTTTTTTTTTTTTTTTTTTTTTTTTTGAAGAGCAAGTACTATTCCAGAAGCTATAACTGTTTCCCAGCTGGACCAAGCTGGGAAAGTCTTTGCTATTGTGTTACCAGGTAGGGCTCGTCCCGGGATCAACAGCCCGTTTCCTTTGCGAGGGACGCAGAAGCGTGTTTCACGGAGACACAGGCTGGGACCCCCACCTCCACACGGAGTGCGCGGCTCACACGCGCGCACACACACACACACACATACACACACACATACACACACGCGCGCGCACGGAGTGTATAAAGAGATCTGCATCCCTGCAGCAGAGGGTCGGGCGTATATATTGCCCGTGAAACCATCCAGACTGGCCCAGGAAACCTCGCAGCGAAACACGGAGCTACCCCCTCTCCCTTGCTAGTCGTCCTTCCACCTCAAGGCAGGGGCTGGAAAGAAAATTAAGTCGTTCGAGAATGCTACTTCCCCACTCCTGGGCACTTATCCCCCTTCGCAACAGAGCGCACGAACAAGCCCCTGGCATTTAAAACTGCCGCAAAGCATCCCAACAAACCTCATTTTTTCTTCTCTCCAAACCCAACTAGACTGCAGACAGAGTAAACGCACAGGGCAGCGTGAGCCAACAGCCGGAACCCTCTAACCTCACCTGCTGTGGCTCCCCCGTGAGCATCGCATCGCACACACTCACTCACACTCACACTCACACCGCCTTACACTCCCAGGCTCTCGGGAGCAGCCGCGGTGACTTCCACTTACTTCATAAATAAGCGTAGCCCTCCACCATCTGGCGCTCCGCTTCAGCTATGGATTCGCCCATTCAGCCCCCATTCACTTGGCTTCATTGATCTCCAGCAGCAACATAGTTACTTTCTCTTTTGCTACACTGTAAATGTAAGGTTCTGGGGGGGCGGGCCGGCTGCCGACCGACGGCACGTTGGGCCAATAGGGATCCGGAGAAAGCTGACCGCGGCCTCACAGCGGCCCGTGGCCAATGGGCAGCCTGGGGGGAGGAGTCGGGGGCGTGGCCTCGTCTCTTTAAGGAGGGTTTATCCGACGCCGCTCCGGGTCCTCAGAGTTAGAACACGGGCGGTGATGTCATTGGCAACCAATCAAAAACTTAAAAGGGCCAGCCGGGGCCCGCGCGGAGCAGCTGCTCTCTATTTACATGTAAACCGAACCGGCTGGATGCGGTTAACCCTTTCCGGGGCTGAAGTGTCAGTGGGCTGGACTCGCCGCTCTGGCTAAAACTGGCTGGGTCCGTTTGCCAGGATCCCCCCCCCCCCGCCCCCTGCACCCCCGCTCCCGGTGGGCAGACCACGCTTTCCTTTTCCTTCTCACTCGGGACGGAAGATCAAAAGTGTCGGAGTAACTTTCTCCAGGCAAGAAACAAGAACAATCACCGCCCCCAGTGGGCGAACCGGGTTCTCCGAGTCGCTCGAGGTGCTTTGACAAACGCGAACCCGAGAGCCACGGACGTCGCCGAGCCGCCAGCCGTGGGACCGACGTGAGCGCGCTGCCAGGGGCGTCGCTTCGGCGGCGGCCCGCGAGCACCCGCCGCGCGCTGGGGGCCGGGGCGCGGGCGCGGCTGGCGAGCGGGCGGGCGAGCGGGCGGGCCGGCCCCGGGGAGCGAGGCCCACCCAGCCGAGCTGCGCCCCGCGTCTTCGGGCCGCGCGACTCGGCTCTGCGTCTCCGGGAAGCGTCGGCCGCCCGCCCGCCCGCAGATGTCGCTGCCCCTCCGGCTGCCCTGCTGCTAGCTACCCCGCGCGGCGGTGGCGCGGCGCCCTCTGGCTCGCCTGCATCTGCGCCCCGGTCACGCCCCCGCCGTCCCCCCGCCCGCGCCCCGGGGCCCGGCCGAGGCGGCGCTGCGGAGGGCTGCTCAGAGGTGGCGGCGGCCTGCGTCCAGGCCAGAAGCTACAGGGTGCGCGCCCACGAGGCCCGGCGTCGCGACGGGGCTCGCAGTGCGCTCGCCACACCCCCGGGGACCCGTCTGCCGCCCGGCGCGCGGCATCCCCGCGCCGTGCCTGCCTCCCTCCTCCCCGCGTCCTGGGCAGCCGCCCCGCCACCCCGCAAGGCCCCAGGCGAGCCTCGGACAGTCAGCCCGGCGCTTCTGGAACCCCGCCGCTGGCGGACAGGAGCTGGAGCTGAGAGTAAACAACCAGATTGCGTGTAGCTCGCGGAGCGTCGAGGAGGCGGCGCCGACCCTCTGGGTTTTCCAGACTTTTGCCGCCCGCGGAAGTCGCGGGCCCAGGCACGCGTCCGGAGAAAAAGAGTGGGGGGCGAGAAGCCGGCTCGCGCCTGGTCGGGAAAATATCAGGGCCACTGCGGGAAGGTTTTCTTGGGGTGCGAAAAGGGGTGGAGATGACGAAATGGACTGCGGAGAGCCTTGCGTCACAGAGCCCTAAAGAGAAAAGAGCTTTTGCCGTTCCCCTCACTGGTCTCAGACGGGAGCGACGGAGTGAAATAATTACAGCGGAGGACGTTGCATTAGGAGCCCTGCAGACATTTGGCGATGATTTTTCTCTTAGGAGCTTGAAGGTGTTTGGAGACATTCTTCAGGCTCCAGGCCTATTAAGTAAGCTAAGTGGCGGTGACATAGTCTTATAATTGCTTTAAGTGCAGGTCGGAAATCAGAAGATGCCATACGATGGCCGGCTGTGCTCCAAGAGCTACTAAGAGCAACCCCTTCGGGTTCCTCTGGAGGGAAAATACCTGTATAGTTTTTCACATAGGTGCGTCCACATACACAGTCCAGCTTTCACTCCAGGGTTTCAACGTGCAGTAAGTGAATACAGTCATCTTAAAAAATCACATGATCATCTTTTGTGTAACCCTTCTGCATTCACACACCAAGGCACCTACACCCTTCATGATAACTGAGTACTTAGGGCAAGCCCGTTCGTCCTTACACCTTGGGGATCAGCAGGTCCTGGCTGAGGAAGTTGGTTTTGGGTAATTTCCATAGACCTCAGAGAAGAAGTTCCCAGAGGGTCTACCCTGGATCTATTTGGAGCTTTAATAGCTTGCTTTTCCCTAACCATAGACGACTATTGAATAAGCGTTCACGAATTCAGGGTCAGAGAGTTCTGGATAGAAGTCCTGATTCTGACGCACATCTGTTGTGTCTGTGCATCCAGAGTCACCGTGTTCATTTGTTTATCTGTAAAACGGTAATACCCCAGCCCAGAAGGAAGAAGGAAAAGTCCTGGTGGGGAGGGGCCGGGGAACCGAACACTTGTGCTGATAACTGGGTGCCTCTGTTTCAAAGCACTTGTGATCTCTAGATTATGAATTCATTGCTAATGCCTCACGATCTAAGCCCAAACAAAGTAGGCTTTATACAATTACAGAGGAGTTTATAACAGCTTCTCCCACAGGCCCAGAAGGGGAATGTCACTTCAAAAACAAATGTAACCCATTTAATGAGATGATTATTTTATTATAGTTTCAAACTAGTGGATTATTGTAATTTAGTTGACTAAGAATCGAAGCCGTCCAAGTTGCAAAATTAGGAAAAATGGCAACATTCCTCCTCATTATCAAACTTGAAACATGGAAGAATTACCAGATCATTCACACACAAACATGTCATTTTTTTTTTTAACTAAGCATCTCTAAAGGTACAGCTTATGTTCAAATTATAGAATGGTAGGAAACAGTTTACAGGTGGATGTTGTTCCAGTCATTATACTTCTGAGCTTCTTTTGTACAAACAGAGGTGATTGTGTTCCTTTAATTTTTTGTTTTGAGTCATAAATGTGAGAACGCTGTCCGTAATACCAGCCAGTCGATGCCTATGAACCTGATCCGTATACAAATAACCAGCAAAGCCTTAATGTTCAGTTTTGGTCCCAAAGAAACAGCAAAACATCTTCGCCGTATTTGAGTGTTCTAACGTGATTATGCTGAGCCATATCTTTGTTCTGACAAACATCATAAGGAAAACACTGTTTCACCGCAAAGCACTATGTGTTAAAGCCAAAAGATGGAGACGACTTAGACTGACACAGAAGATATAATATGGATAATGTCGGGAAAAAAAAAAACACGTACTAATTAAACGGCTTCCTGGGGCACCTGGGTGGCGCAGTCGGTTAAGCGTCCAACTTCAGCCAGGTCACGATCTCACGGTCTGTGAGTTCGAGCCCCGCATCAGGCTCTGGGCTGATGGCTCGGAGCCTGGAGCCTATTTCCGATTCTGTGTCTCCCTCTCTCTCTGCCCCTCCCCTGCTCATGCTCTGTCTCTCTCTGTCCCAAAAATAAATAAAAGTTGAAAAAAAAAATTTTTAAACGGCTTCCTTAATGCGCACTCAAATGGTGATGAGTGTGAGATGCTGACGGCAGAAGGTAGGGATGGGTGTGACAGCCGGGTTTTCAAAATACTCCTCCGGGTCAAGGTGGATTCCTGGAGGAATTCTAGAATTCTAGAATGAAGGCAGAGAAAGCCTTAAGGAAAACTTAGAAGGAATAAATCCCAGGGTAAAGGTGATCGCGGATCCACAAGAGGTGGAGCACGAGCTGAGTGACGGAAAGGTGAGGTGTCGAGCAGCTGAGGTCACCGAGGCCAGCCTGATGAAACGTCGCGCAGCACTTTCCAGGCCCAGAAGAAGAGTGGCTCCCGCAGCATCTGGTGGGGCCGTGGAAACACAAGCGGGACCATCTGCGTGTCTCTCTCCATGAGTTTGGATACAGGGAGCCCGCGGATGTTTCCCGGTAAAGTCATGGATGGGATGGACCTATGCCCGAGCCATTTAAGATTCTGTGCTTCTGTGCTTTCTGGTAGGGTAGCCATTTGCCACATGAGACCACTGAACACTGGTGACGTGGCAAATGGGAATTAAAATGTGCTGTGCGTTTAAAGTAAATGCCGAGGGTGCCTGGGTGACACGGTTGGCTAAGCTTTCAACTCTTGATTCCGGCTCAGGTCAGTATCTCATGGTTCATGGGATCAAGCCCCAAGTCAGGCTCAGTGCTGAGTATGGAGCCTGCTTGGGATTCTCTCTCTCTCTCTCTCTCTCTCTCTCTCTCTCTCCCTCTCCCTCTCTTTCTTCCCTTCCCTGTCCTTCTCTCATGCTCTCTCTCTCTCTCTTCTTTCCCAAACTTTACAAATAAAATAACAAAATACATGCCAGATTTTGAAAATTTCACGTAAACATGTGAAATATCTCAATTATTTTTGTACCAACTACATGTGGAACTGTGCAGATATGTTGGGGTCAATAAAATATGTTGATGAAATTAATTTTCCCTATTTTTGTATTTGTTTATTTTCCTTCTTAGAATAGAGCTATTAGAAAATTAGGGGCGCCTGGGTGGCGCAGTCGGTTAAGCGTCCGACTTCAGCCAGGTCACGATTTCGCGGTCCGTGAGTTCGAGCCCCGCGTCGGGCTCTGGGCTGATGGCTCGGAGCCTGGAGCCTGTTTCCGATTCTGTGTCTCCCTCTCTCTCTGCCCCTCCCCCGTTCATGCTCTGTCTCTCTCTGTCCCACAAATAAATAAACGTTGAAAAAAAAAATTTTTTTAAAAGAAAATTCAAAAAGACTTATGCACTTGACATAGGTTTGTGGGCAGTGCCGTTCTAGAACCTGCAATTTCTCCTTTGATGTGAGGTCACTTTGGGGCCAAAGGGACCAGAACCACTCAGTGTTAGATCTGAACCGGCCTTAGAGCTTATCTAGGCTGGTGTTTTTCAAACCGTGTGAGGATGAGCCACAGGGCATAGAGACACCCAGGCCAGGGGAAGATTAAAGAAAGAGCCCTGGGGGGCGCCTGGGGGGGGGGGGGGGAGGCTCAGTCGGTTAAGCCTCCGGCTTCAGCTCAGGTCACTGGCTCGCGGTTTGTGAGTTCGAGCCCCGCGTCGGGCTCTGTGCTGACAGCTCTGAGCCTGGAGCCTGCTTTGGATGCTGTGTCTCCCCCTCTCTCTGCCCCTCCCGTTCTCATGCTCTATCTCCCTCTGTCTCTCAATAATAAATAAGCGTTAAAAAATGTGTACATATTAAAAAGAAAAAACAAAGAAGAGAAAAAGTCCTGAGGGGTGAGCTGAAGGACCTCTGGGACCACTCCTCCTTCCTCACACACGGGAGACGTATTCTTTTATTCCTGAGACTCCAAAGTAAGATTGCTTTTGAAGAAAGGATTCTGCTGGCGTTTTGTTTTGTTTTCTTTTGTTGTGTTTTACTCAGGGCCCACCACTTTGCCCGTAAGGCAATCTGAGGTCCGGCGAATGGCGATAACCGAGTCAAAGCCATGCTTGACCTCAGGACTTGACCTCAACTTCACTTGAAGGTCCAGCGTGGCCCCTACAGTGCAGGCAGCGAGTGCCCCGTTGGGGGAATTAATAAACTCCCTGTGTCAACTGAGGCAAGCCGGTCCCCTTCCCGAGCAGTTAGCTGTTCGTCCCCCTCGGCTCGTCCCTCCGTTGGTGACCTCAGAGATGCCTACTGCTCTTTGTCAAGAGAGAACTCTGGCTAGGCCCGAGTGTGTGGATCACTGACACAATTTTCCTTCTGAAAATACCAAACCAAAAACTCACTGGCGGTAGGTTTCCAGCAATGCCTTGCTCTGCAGTGGATGGCCTATTATTATTATGAGCTGCTACATCAAAGACTTCCCGTTTTCCCCTTTGCCAGGCTGAGCAATCATTCTCTCATTAGAAAATGCTCTTGGACCCACAGTGGCTCCAGCCCAGGAGGCTGTGACTGCCGGCTGCAAAGACGAAAGGCAAACACTCCCGCTCAGCGTTCCTAGAGCCCCTCCCGGCTTGCCTCAGGTCTAAGGAGTGAAGGCGTTAATCTAACACCCTCTGTGGCTGAGGACGGTACCGCCCCTGGATAGAATAAACTCCTTTCCGTTTTGCCCAGCGTGTCACGATGCGCCTCGCTTTTCTTTACAATTCAGCATTGACCGCACTGACTTTCAGGATCTGGCCGTTGGAAACATAATCATAACGGGTTAACACGCACGGAGCGTTTTGCTCGGGGCCCACTGCTGTTGTCGGCGATCTAGGCGCATCCACTCGTTGAAATCTTCCCATCCACGCTGAAGCTATAAGGAAGCACGGCTTTGATTAGCCTTAATTGGAAGAGGAGGCCACAGAAATACAGACCGGGCAAGAATCTGCCCCAGGTCACACAGCTACAAAGCAGCAGAGGCAACATTTGAACCCAGACAACCGGGCGCCACAACATCTGCTTTTAACCATTCTGTGTGATTTAATTCACTCTCTCTGTGATTTTATAAACTTCTATCACATCCCCTTCAGCCTCCAGACTGCCAGCGTACTTTTAATTGCCTGCTTGTGAGACTTCGCTGTTTTTTCCCCTGCTTTCTCCTGCACTTCTTGGAGTCCGTTATGTCCTCACATGGTCTCTCTCACTGCTGGATCCTCCACGTTTGGGACGGGATCAAAACCTCCGCCGTGTTTCCAGAATCCTCCCAAAGAGTGCTCGAAACTCGGTCAGTGTTTTGGTCCCCGCTTCAGGCTATGCTGCCAGAGTCCAGGAAGAGGCTAGGACAACTCCATTACCCCGACGGCGTCTCGCTCAGGCTCCCATCCCAGCGCCTGGCCCCAGAGCTAGCGCGCAGCGGGAGCGCAGAACGTTCCACGCGAGGGGACGGCCCCACTGCGCGTTTTTCTTAACTCAGCCCCTTGAACTCTTTTTCCCTAGATGCGCAGCTTGGCTGGGCTGAAGCCTTTGAAGCTACCGATCTGGGCCTTCTGCGATAGGGCGAAGTCAAGGCCCCTGGGAAGTCCCTAAATTCAGTCCTCTTTTGAAATACTTAACGCAGATTATTAACCACGGGAGCCCCGTTGCTTGTGGATCGCCGCGTTGGCTCCTCAGTCTTCCATTCATAGTTTAACTTCAGTTTCTTTTTCTCCTGGCCTCCACGCAAACATCAGCATCTTTCTCGTTAGCGCACATCTCACTCTGGTCCATCCTCGAACTTTCATATGTGGCCGCCCCCTGTGTGTTGTGCTATCTTCCACGCTCGGGAAAAATTCGCCCTTCCTGCTCGCTTGAGTTTGAGCAGAAGGAAGGCACGTTCTTTTTCACTTTCAACATCTTCCCTTTTTTAGCATCCAAAGGCATCCGTTTCTGTGTGCTCCTCTCCCGGACCTGCCGCCCGGCCAGTGTTTACTTTCCAGCATGTGACTGATGCTGATGAATCGCTTTTTTCAGAAAGAGGCATTGCATCCAGACCGGTGCCTGGAGGCTCACTTTGCCTTCTCCTGGGAGTCGGTGATGTGCTCAGAAAAAAAATAAATAAAAATAAGAAAGAAAGAAAGAAAGAAAGAAAGAGAAAGAAAGAAAGGGAAAAAAAGAAAAGAAAAGAAAAGAAAAAGAAAAGAAAAGAAAAAGAAAGGAAAGAAAGAAAAGAAAGATATTCTGGCATTATTCCAACCTGAAAAGTCCTGGCTCTAGTGTTCTGTGATAATGTGGCCCATGTCCCCCTAGACACCTGCCCAGAGGGGGCGGGTGGTGGGTGTTCAGTTTTGCCCCTGATTTATGTGGTGGATAAAGCAACCACTTTAGAATTACGCTCTTGGTTTCCGAGTGCCACGAATACAGAAATGTGGTGGAGAAGTCCCCTTCTGGGTGAATTGAAGCATCCACTGTGGGCTGACGACCGAGCCCACTGTAACACCCTGAATAATAATAATAATAGGTGCCCAAATGAATGCAGGTCAGGTCAGGTCACGTCACTTCAAGTTATTCGATGGGTCAGAGTAAGATCCCTATTGAAGTTGACTACATTTTTAGTTCAAGTAGGAATCTCAGAGAAGAAAATGTTATCGATGCCATACACTTCCAGTGCTCACAAAAATTCAGAATTCAAGGAAGTAAGTGGATTGGATCCGAAGGCAGCCACACAGAGTCGGAGCTGCATCTCACTCACCTGCCAGAGCCCAGAGCGTGGGACGTAGCAGGTGCGCACGGCTGAGCGACTGTGTCCCCTTTCGAAGGAATGCATTAACGTGTAATCCTGCAGTGCTTCCTTTTGCCATTCCTATTCCTAGGAACTTGGAAAATGGATACTACTTGAAATTGCTGTTGTGAACTTTAAACTAGGTGAATAACAACAAGCCGTCCATTGAAGTGTTTCCTCTGTATTCTTCACAGAACAGAAACACGGGCAGGCTCTGATTCCCTTTTCCATGCACGGTCCCAATCCTCACGTATTACATGCGTTCTCCAGAATATGCAGAGAGACTTAGACATTTTACCCACCAAGATCATCCAACACGTTGCACCGAGGGTTGCTCCCAGCCCATCTAGCATCCGTGACTATTTTCCGAAAGGTCAAACTTTTGCCTTCCCTCTTCCTGCCCTCCAATCATCAAACTTAGTTGTGGAAGAAAGAAGGAAGGACCAAAAGAAGGAAAGAAAGAAGGCAAAAGGAAGACAGAGATTATATATATATATATATATATATATATATATATGTGTGTGTGTGTGTGTGTATATGTATATATATACATATATATATATATATATTTTTTTTCTGCTTGTATTTTTGACTACAGGGTCGGGAAGGGTACACCTGGAGAGAGAGACAAAGCAAAGAGTGGACAAATAGAGGAAATGTTGCTGGTTCCAGACATTTTTGTTTTCACAAGCAAGACAGACGCAAACAGAATCTGGCTGCTGCAAGGGGTTGTGGGATGCTGTGCAGCCAGATCACGCGCAGCACCAAAGCTGAGCCTGGTTGTCCCCAGCAGACACTGGGGTGGCAAGGAGGCGGTCGGACTTTGGTCTCGATGCATCTCTCCGAGATGCTGACTCAGGCAGCAGCTGACGGTTGCTGTGCCGGGCCATGGGGCCTCAAAGATGAAAGAAGCCAGTCCCTGCCCTCTGGGAAAGCTGAGCGAAGGGAAGCTAGGTGAAGTTGAAGTGAATGGAGAGTCACTCTATTGAAGCCCAGGGCAACCCCAAAGGCAAGTTTCTCTGATCCCACAGTAGGAGGAGCAGATGGTGCCTCTCTCCTAAGAGGACACAGAGGTTTTCCCTCTGTGTGTTTAAGCTACTGTGGTCTTCGTCTCTGTTGGTTAATTTCATGTGTCAACTTGACTGGGCCATGGTGCCAAGCTGGTTGGTCAAACATTATTCTGGATGTTTCCAGGAGGGTTGTTTTTTGGATAACACTGACCCTGAAACTGATAGACTTTGAGTAAAGCAGGTTGCTCTCCATAACGTGGGTGGGCCTCACCTAATCAGTTGATGGCATCAATAGAACAAAGATTGATCTCACCCAGGCAAGAAAGAATGCCACCAGCAGATGGCCTTTGCATTTGAAGTGCAACATCGGCTTTTTCTAGGTCTCCAGCCTGCCTGCCCATCCTGAAGAATTTGGACTTGCCAGCCTTCATAATTACATGAGCCAATTCCTTAAAATAAATCGCTCTGTGTCTCTGGGTATACACACACACACACACACACACACACACACACACCCTTTGGTTCTGTTTCTCTGGAGAACCCTGACCAATATATCTTTCTTTCCCTTTGTGGACAAAGCAGAGGAAGCTTGGGAGATGAAACATTGTATCACATGTTAACACATCTCCATTCCTGTCCTGAATTACTCAAGACATTGAATTGAGAGCATCTTTGTCTCAGTGCCTCTAGGTACAAGAGTTTAAAACTGGTGAAAGGGTGATGAGGATACACTAGATAAATCTAAAAACAGAACTTCTTTTTAAATCTAATCTAAGATAGGATTACTGATACAGAAGGAAAACAAATATCCCACTTCACCCCCCCCCCCCCAATTTATTAGGAAAAACTAGTAAATCCCAGTGAGGCTTCTGGCTTTGGGATTCTAAAGCAATCCAGAGGTTGGAAAGATAAAAATAAACCCGAGTCATGTTTCTGAGCCCCTATTTGTGTCCATTTAGCCTGAAGGAAGAAAGATATGAATATGTTTGCTTTCCCCCAAATGCGTATTTAATCTTTTAGCTAAACATCCTGAATTTGGAGCCTGTCAGGAGTTTCCATAGTAAATACAGATTGCAGTCCCAATTTTCCATCATGTGTTAAGAAAGAACCACTTTAAATCGCAGACTTAATGTTGCAGTTACTTATTTCTTGTTACTTTTGCTTTTCCAAGGTAATCGACATGCAATTAGGTTATTATAAGATCTCAGTGCAAGGGCCTAAAGAGTGGACTTCTCAACATGAAGAGGTCACAGTTTACAAAACCACCTTGGAGACAAAAATGTACTCTGTTTTCGCAGCTGCCTCGTGTTTTCGGTTTCCCTGGATCTTTATCAGGAATGTGTGAAGAACTGGACTGTGAATCTATAACTCCGCCTCACCCTCCCGGGTTTCGAGTCGACTGGAAGCCCGTTCTCTAGACCAGAGCTTCTCCATCTCTGAGTACCCACAGATCACCAGGGTATCTTGTTAAAATGCTGGTCCTGATTCAGCAGGTCGAGGCTAGGACTGAAGAGTCTACATTGCCTAACACTCTTCCCAGTGATTTTGATGGAGCTGGTCCACAGATCACACATCTGGACCCAGACCACCCGATTCAGAAGCCCCCAGCCACGTGTGGCCATTTGGGCATTTGAATTGGGGCTAGTCTGCATTAACATTTACTCTAAGTATAAAACACATACCAGGTTTTGAAGGTTCAGTAGCAAAAAAGAGACAAAATATCAAATTAATAGTTTCATCTGGATTACATGTTGACATGACATTTTAGAAATAAGGGGTTAAATAACATATTACAACTACTTTTACTGTCTTTAATACCAATTACTTTTAAGAAAAGTTTTTTTAAACATTTATTCATTCAAACATTTTTGAAAGACAGAGACAGAGCGCAAACGGGGGAGGGCCAGAGAGAGAGAGGGAGACACAGAATCGGAAGCAGGCTCCAGGCTCCGAGCTGTCAGCACAGAACCTGACGTGGGGCTCGAACTCACGGACCATGAGATCATGACCTGAGTCAAAGTCGGCCGCTTAACCGACTCAGCCACCCAGGCGCCCCAATACCAATTACTTTTTAAAAATGGAGTTACTCGAAAATTTTCAACTACATGCATTGCTTGCATTTGTGGCTTGCATTGAGTGTCTTTAGGAGGGAACAGCTCCAGATCGACAGAGCTGGCCCTGGAGACATGTGTGAGGGAGTGAATCCCCTACTCTTTTGGTTCCTTTTCACCAGGCACTGAATTCATCTCTTGATCCGTCTCTGTGGCGCCTCAGGACTGTCGCTCTAGTGTTTCCCCTGGCACCCCACTCCCCACCCCTTTCAAAGTTGGGTCATCTGCCAGCTTGGCCATCTTGGGTCCCATCAGTCAGGGTGAGTGCTCTCTAGCAAGGCCTCGCCCAAAATGACATGGAAACACTCTTAAAAATTCATTAATGGGGCTCTCTTGTGTTCCCCCAAAAGTCTGTGGCCTACAAACTGTCTTTATAAGGGACCGAACCTCTTAGCAAAAAAAGCCTGGGCTTTAGAACCAAGAGACTCTGGAGTTTAATTTGATCAATTTATTAATTAGTTAATCCAATAAGCTATACTACGCTTGTCTTTTAGGTGCTAGGGATTCAATGCAAAAGTATCACCTTCTCTGCCCCCAAAGAGCTTAACGTTCAAAAGAGAAAACAGACATTAAGCTAGAAAGTATATGATAAAGAGACGACAAAATACAGTCCCAGCATCTCTCATTTTCATGTGAAACATTCCTTATCCTTTCTGAGCCTCGGTTTGATTTTTGGATCTGGAATAAGGCACCCCCTTCCAGGGTTTTGTGAGGACTAGATATAGCGATTACATTTGCGTAGCTAGCATTCGTCTGACCCAGAGTAGGTGCTCAGCAAACAGTTGCTGGCTGGCTAAATAAAATTGAGCAGCCCAGATCATATTTATTTGTTTGCTTATTTTATGCTAGCCTGTGATGAGCAAGTTCACGTGTCAACTCAACTGAGACACGGGATGCCCAGATAGCTGATAAACATTATGTCTGGGTGTGGTCTGTGAGCTGTTTCCAGAAGAGATTAGCATTTGAATCAGTAGATAGGAAAGAAGATAGCCCTCAGCATCGTGGCTACGCCTCATCCAATCCAGTGAGGGTCCAAACAGAACCCAACAGGTGAAAAAGCTCTCAGACATCACAGCTTCTGATTCTCTGGCCTCGGAACTCCAGGACCTACACCAGTGATGATTCCCTAACCTCCCCATCCCCGCTGCCAGGTGGGTTCTCAGGCTTTTGAACTTGGACTCCATTGTCCTATATCACCGGCTTTCCTGGGTTCTCCAGCTTGCACTTCGTGGACTTTTCGGCCTCCCTTCCATAGCCATGTGAGCCAATTACAAACGTAAATCTCCTTTTCTGGATATCTGTATATATCCTGTCAATTCTGTCTCTCTGGAGAACCGTGAGTAGGACGATGCCTCATTCTACGAAGCGTTCTGTAGGAACTGGGTAGGCTGTTGTCGCATTGCAGACGGTAGGTGAATCTTGACTCCCGATGGAACTCAAACTTCTTGGCGACATTTCCTAACTCAACTCTTTGCACATAAGAGGCATTCAGTCAACATTTCTTGAGTCAAACTATACCTGGAACAGACCTTCCAAGAGTCCTGGTACAAACCTCCTCATCTGCAGAAGGTGATAGAAGCCAGAGTTGATGCAGCTTATCCAGGAGCACAGTTCCAACAATCCCTCTTGGGAGAGAACACACCGGTCACACCTGCCAGGCTCTTGTGGAAGGAGAGGAGGAGAGTTTGTGGAAAAGCAGTCAGAGAAGAGAGCAGGTGCCTGGGGCCAGAGGAGAGCTGGGAGCAGCTTGTAGAGAGGCTGGGAGGTGGGGACCCAGGGGCAGTGGAGGTGAGGAACTGGAGACAATGTCAAGGACTCCTCTTTTAGGATGTTTTGTGGTTAAGAAAAGGAGGGAGCCAAGAGCCTCACGGAGGAAGCAGTAGCACCAGGGAGCTTTTTGTTTGCTTGTTTCTGAAAGTTTATTAATTTCCTTTGAGAGAGACTGAGACAGCACAAGTAGGGGAAGGGCAGAGAGAGGGGGAGAAAAAGAGAGAGAGAGAGAGAGAGAGAGAGAGAATCCCAAGCAGGCTCTGCGGTGCCCACACAGAGCTCCATGTGGGGCTCGAATCTACGAAGCTGGGAGATTGTGACCTGAGCTGAAACCAAGAGTCTGCCGCTTAACTGACTGAGCCACCCAGATGCCCGTTTGTTTTTGTTTTAGAACCGAAGACACGAGCGCAGTGGAGGCTGAGCTGAGCTGAGCCGCTGGTTAAAAGGAGGCAGAGGTGGTACAAGAGAGGACGAGAGCAGCTGTGAGCCCCAAGTCCTGGCAGAAGGGAGAGGGACGAGTGGGTCAGCAGAACAGGGGCGATCGGTAGCCTTAGAAAGTGAGGGGGCACCTTTGCTTCTGAGATGAAAAGGGAGTGTGATAAATATTCAGTTCTATGTTGGGGGGAGAGAAGGACCGTTATGAAGTGAAGAAGGAGGCAGGACCCTCTAGGGAGAGTGAGGAGGGCATCAGAGGTTGGTGTTCCAGCCCAGAGGACTTCCAGCCCAGGCTCTCCTGAACGTACAACCCAGACCTAGGCTTCTAGAAGTCTGGTCTGAGGACCAGTGCCGGACCACACACTGTTGGCTGCTGGTCTGAATTCAGAGAAGGAGCTTGTGTTCGGATGCAAATAAACAGCATCGCTGAGCACGCTGTTTAGTTCAGCTGAATTGTTTTCCTCTGTCTGGATGAAGCAGAGCATTATTATACCTTCTGGCTGGGCTCTTTTGCTCATCACGGTGCACGGAGAAGGTGCTCCTGGGTAGCACTGACCTGCACAGTCTCCTACTGGCAGTTCAGTCTCCGTGCCCCACAGGCGCCTCTCACCACACTGAATTCATCACCTTTAGCTCCAAACTTGCTCCTGTTCCCTCATTGTCCTCCGTGAGTCGGTATCTCCCTCGACCGGGTCTCCAAGCCAGAAACGTCAGGGAGGGTATTTTATCTCACATCTCCCTCTCCAACCTTGACCAGTCATGGTCATTCATCAGCCGGGTAGAACCTGCTCCCCCCACCCCCCTGCGCCTCCATATACACATAGGTCTCAAATCCACTCTTCTCTCCATCCTTGTTGGAAGGATCCAGTCGAGACCACGGACGTCTTGCCTGGATATCTCCGCAGGTATTAGGCAAGCCATCCTCCACACCGCTACCAACAGCTAAACCCTTCACTCCCTTGGCTAACCCCTCCAGTGGCTCCTTCTAGCCCACATGAACACCCCGGGGTGGCTCACGGCCCCTCCCCTTCAGCCAGGCGTTCTGAACCCCTGGCATTGGCCATTTGGTTGACCTCCAAGTTTTCATGCACACTGCTCCCTTCACATGTGATCATCGGCGTGGGTGTCTGTGACCTCCGTCCCTTAGAATCTTTGCAAGACCAACACCTAGCCCGGTCCCCAGAAAATAGTAAACAGCCTGTACATGTTTGTTGAATGAACGAATGGATCAAGCAGAAAAGGACAACTTCGTTGACCTTGTACTGAGCAGAGGTGCTGGAAGCGGGGTCATGAAATGCTTCCTGACTATGGTCCAGGTGGTCTCAGAGCCGGGGCTGGACTAAGCCGGTAGATGGAGTCCTAGAACTCCAGCAGTAGAGGTGGGGGCTCTCCCCGCAGTGCTGCCACGGGCTGTGGCTTCGCTCACTGACTCTGGTACATTCATGAAAAGTCTCCTGGACCTCTGGAAAGCACCATCTTTGTCAATGAGATTCTTAGCACCTGTGCATATCATCGGCTACTTTTCATGTCTAGGCTTCCTGGTTTCTCTTGCAACCCAAGTGGCACCTTCTTCCCAAGCCCCACCAACACCACTACCCTTTGGGCTTTTGCCCTTGACTTAGATCCTGTTACTTAACATCCCGTGGCCTCCTTTGCATTCCTGTAATAGATGGCTTGCAGAATCTGGCCCCAGATTCCAACATAGCACTAGCTGGTAAGAAAGGCTGAGGTCGAACATTCTCCCCTGGTCTTCAGGACTCTGTTTGCTACGCTGTCACATTGTCACTTTATGCCAAAAGAATGATTGTAGGACAGAGAAGGGGTGGAGGGAAATTAGCACAGCCTTTCGGAGCCAAATAATAGATAATAGCTGGAAACTCCGTCTTGATTTGGCTCAAGGGCCACAGCTATATTTGGCTGGCCCCTGATTGACATAATTATTATTGCCAGAAAGTAATTTTAGAAAGACCTTAAAAGGAGGACATGGGTGATTAAAGTTCTAATAATAACATTTCTAAAAAGTCTGGGTTAATGAATCTGTAACTCAGGTAAAAGAAAAGAGGCTTCAGGTGTTCAGGGATTAGTACCTGGAACTGAACTTGGAAAAAAAAAAAAAACAATTCTGTTGGGGAGTCAAGTAGGGCAGGGGGAGATCACCCGCCCCTAAGAAATCAGGGGGAAATGGAGAGGACGTGGCTCATTTTTATTTTGAAGTTCCTCTAAAAATTTTGCTAGTGAAATAAAGTTTCACATATTTTAAATTCCTTCACTGAGCATCCTTTATGTTAAGGCACGGTACCAGTTCCTTTGTGGGATTCCCATGCGTGCGAGTAGGGCTGGTCTGAGCATCGGCTTAGACTTTCTGGCTGTTTATAGCCAGCGTCTAATTGGCTGATGCCCCACCAGTTGTTAAATATTTTGAATGTCACCCTTGGATATAAGGCAAACTTTCTGTCCTAAAATAGCTTACAGTTTACAGGATGAGGTATGCCCAGGAACAAGGATAGTGTAATGCTGTCTCATAAGAATGGTTACAACTGTATTTCCTGTTGTCCTTTGCAAAGTGATTTCAGACACTTTTACCACATATGAACTTCGCAACAGCTCTTGCGGTGCACGTTCGTATTCTCATTTTGCAGATAAAAAAGCGTGACAGGCAAGGCAGGAGGCAGTCTTTCACATTTCACAGAGCAAGAGCTTGTCCTGGCTTGACAACATCTGATTTTTCCCTCCAGGTCTTATCCCCAGTGCCCACATCCTCCGCATTTAAAACTGATTCATTAAAGCAAATGATTGTTTATTTCCTGAATTAAGTCTTTATTGCTAAATACATTTTTTTTTATACCCTGTAACCACATGAAGATCAGCCTTGTAGATCACCCTGATAGAGAGTTTAAAAAGCCTCATTCTGAGAAACAGGTAACGTACATTCGGGAAGCAAGAGTGCCTTCGGGGACCTCATCCAAGCAATAAAGATAACATGTAAAAGAAACGCAAAATGAAACAAACAAAAAATCAAGGGCGATAAGAGAGGGGGTTGCAGAGGGAAGAACAAAAAGAAATCTGCAAGCAAGCAAACAGACACATAAAAGCTTTCAAGATAAAAAGTGCCCAGTGATCTGGGGGGCAGACCTAACCCGGGTGCAAAAGCCTCAGCGTGTTGCAAAAGCTCAACACAGCACAGTAGTAGGTGTTCCTCATGCTGGCCCTGAGGAAGTAGGTTAGATGCTAGAAAAGAGTGTGGATGCCTGCAGAAGTAAGCTTGGGTGTTCTGGGACTTCACTCATGCAGAGTGCCTCCTTCTCCGAGGGCCCCGTCCGGGTGCAGCTGCTTTTGAGTCACCTCCAGCATTTATACAAATGGTCACGAACAGCATGCCCGTGAACTACGGGGAGAAGAACAAAATATCTCCCGAGTGAGTGATGCCCGTAGTCTATATAACCACTCATCCAGGGCTCCCGATACAGGAGGATGCCCAGGTCCAGGCTGTCAGCACTGACCCCCTCTCTGGTTGATGGGGTGCTTTTCTCGTGCATCTGGCATGCAACGTGCCAGCATCCGCTCGGTTCCATTCCGGTCCTTAATCCCCTGTGATGATTTCTTTCATGAAACCTTACAGAGATACTATGTGAGGTGGGAAGGCAACATACAAATTATGTAATGCACGCCCCTCCTTTCTTTCAGGAGAGGAACATGGAATTTATAAAAATTAAATGACTTGGGGCACCTGGGTGGCTCCGTCGGTTAAGCTTCCGACTTTGGCTCAGGTCATGATCTTACTGTTTATGAGTTCGAGCCCTGCCTCAGGCTCTGTGCTGACAGTTCAGAGCCTGGAACCTGCTACGGATTCTGTGTCCCCCTCTCTCTCTGCCCCTCCCCCGCTCACACACACGCGCGCACACACACACATACACACACACACTCTCTCTCTCTCTCTCTCTTTCAAAAATAAATAAACATTAAAACTTTTTTTAAATTAAATGACTTATTCAAGGTCACAAAAAACGTTAGTTACAAAATGAATATTAGAGACTATAATTTCTGGTTGTCATCACTAGATGCGCGTTAATTGCAATGTTTGGAATAACCTTACTATCAAACGACTTGCAGAACTAGTAACTCCGCCAGGTATTAATAGAGTCGGTCGTGGAAATTAGGCCACCTGATTAGTACCTGCTCACTGGAACATCCTGTTCTGAAACGTTGGGCATAAATACACTTCTGATTATTTAGATTCTATTTTGCAGGTTCTCAGGGATATCTCTCTGATGCACCTTTGAAAGGACTTCCTAATAAACTTCTGCTGTGTAGCCAAGAAGCTTCTTACAGTGAATATTTGCTGTCGGATCCATTCCTTTGACAGCTGGAACAGTGCTCACCTTCGAGAGCCGGCATCCCACGTCCCCAGCACGATCTGGTGCCTGTTGGTGGCTGATTCATTCACGTGCCGCAAGAGGCTCTCAAGTTAAACCTCTACGGGCAGGGGCATTTGTCTCTCTTGTTCGGTCCTGGACGCCCAGTACTTAGCCTCAGCCTGGGACACAGGAGGAGCGCTATGCATATTTGATGACTGAAGTAAATAAATTTTCAGAAAGGGAATGTCTAGCCTTGGCTCACTTCTGTCACCATATCTACCTTCACAGACGCTCCCTTGCCTGTGAGGAGTGTGGCTACGAAACTGCAGATGACCCCTTCCCTCCCGCCCGGGCACCTAAGACAACGTGGCTTTGCCTTCTCCTTCTCCGGACCTGAGCAAACAGTCCACCAGCCCAGGGGGTCAGATGCCTGCTTCCGATGCTCCGTGGCTCCTCGAACCATCTTCTAGGTCTTCTCCAAGTGCGTTCTTCCTGCTGTAAGCCACCATGCTAAGGCCATCCCTCACCTTGGGAAGGACATCCCCGTCCATCACCAAGGAGTGTAAGTACCACATTCCCGGGGGCAGGCACCCTGACCCTGTCGAGCCCACCAGGGGACAGAGCTGCCCTGTGTGGGCGGGTGCAGCTCAGTCTCTTTGTGACCCCTGTTAAGTCATAAATGCCCTTTCCCCATGTGAAGGTCATCCAGAGTTACAGGGTGTATCACAGTCACTTGGAGACAGGATGGTGTAACAGTCAAGAACGTGGCCTTGGGAATCAACCGACTCCAGATCAAGCCTGGTAGCTTCTACATCCTGTGTAACCTTGGGCAAGTGACTTCATTTCCCTACAACTCAGCTTTCTTATTTGTAAAATCAGGAAAATACCGGAACATATCTCATAAGGTAGAAGTGAAAAAGTAAATGTGAAAAGTTGCTCGGTGCATGGTACATCTGAGAAATGCTCAATAAATGGTTTCTCTGTCTGAGAGGGGAAAAAATATATTATTTCCAGAGGATGGAGGTGTGAGTTGGAGAAGTCGAGGGAGGGTCAGACACTCCATATGAGAAGCAAGCGGGCTGTGGGGCCGGGTTTGAGACTGGATGAGGCGGAGGCAAAGGGAGGAGGGAGTTTGGCCAGGTTGGGAGGGAGGAATTGGAGAGAGAAGAGGGGGGTCTCGGAGGTATAAGAGAAGAAGGGGGTGCACCAAGCTTCCCAGGAAACAGAACTTTCTGCATTCCGTCAGCAACTTTCCCTGCCAGCCCTCGTCATCCCCCGGACAAGGGTATGTTCCTGTCCCTTGGACTAAGAGAACGTACAGCCTTCCTCTTGTCTTGTCGCTTTATAATTTGTCACCAGGGCTGGAAACTCTGTGACAGCAGCTACTCTCCAGTCTTGCTGACGGGTGGATCCTGGGGTCTGGCCCCTTCCAGACGGGACGTCTCACTGCGGAGGAAGCAGCCCGGGGTCCCTTGCCATCTTCTGCCAAAGTTGGAGCCTCAAATCCCTGACTCAGAAACGATAACCCCGGAGGCTCCAGGGCTTCCTTCCTTCCCTCGCTGCCCTTGCCGTAAACACAGCAAATGAAATAAATGAAGTAAGTCAAAGCTGAATGTGTATTTTCCTCAACTTCAGTTCATTTGGGATGTTGGCCTCCTGTCCGTGGGTCCGCTCAACGGCGCGCCTGGCTCGGCGAGACGGAACACTTAGGGCTGACGCTGTCCCCTTCGGGTCCCCAAGTTCCAGTCACTCTTTTGTGTCCCAGGTGGTGTGTGCCTCATCAGGGGACTCCCTGGGCCGACAGAGGGCGGGCCGAGAGACCCGGCTTCTTGCTGCACCCCAACTCGGCCCCCAGGCCATCGGCTATGATGCCATGAGCACTGTTCCTGGCATAAATCTGATCTCGAGCAGGAGTTACTGACCCCACTGGACGCCGGCCCCCCATGACCCACGCTGCCCAGAACACAGGTCCTTTCCCGGCGGAGGCTGCCTTCGTACAACTGGGCTTGGGCTCTGGCCCCTTACCCCTCAGTGCTCGCCCTTTCAACTCCCAGTTCCCCCTTAGCGCTACACCCTGCTTTGCTCCTAACAATTACGATACCAAGGGTCATAAGAGCTAACCGTTTCCGAGCATTTACAGTATGCCGGCCGTGGTGTTACACAAATGCTGTGCTCACGTAGCTTCATCCAGTCTTCACAAAAATACACACTGGAACCGTGTCTGTCCATTTCACAGATCAGGACACTGAGTCTAAGAGAGGTTAAATAACTTCCCCAACGTCTGGGAATGGGAACTGGTCTCCCTGCTTCCTTTATAATTTTCTCTGCCCATCTATTCCCCTTTCCGACATTTTCTTTAAAAGAGGAGTCTCAGGGGCGCCTGGGTGGCTCAGTCGGTGAAGCGTCCGACTTCAGCTCAGGTCACAATCTCGTGGTCTGTGAGTTCGAGCCCCACGTCGGGCTCTGTGCTGACAGCTCAGTGCCTGGAGCCTGCTTCAGAGTCTGCATCTCCCTCGCTCTCTTCCCCTCCTCACTTGCTCTCTCTCTCTCTCTCTCTCTCTCTCTCTCTGTCTTGTTTCAATGTTTTAATAAACATTTAAAAAATTTTTTTAAATAAATAAAGGAATAAAATCTCAACCAGTCACTCCCTTGTTAAAACGGCTCCAGCGCTCTCTCTGCCTTTTGAATAAAACTCACTCTTTCTTGGTCTACAGGAAGGTGCTGTGGCGTCCGACCCATCTCATTGCACGGCCTCAATCATAACCCTTTCTCTTCTGTCATTAAATTCTGGCCCCGTCAACTCCCGGAGGAGCCTGTCCTCTTCCCGGCCGTAATATATTTCAGTCTGCCATTTCCCCTCCTGAAGGCTCTTCCCGAGCTCTTTGCCTTCCTGACTCCTTTCTTTCCGTCACGTCTGAGCTTAAATGTCACCTCCCTAGAAGTTTTTCTAAACCGGGTACTCGTCTTATTCTGCCTCCGATCACCCTGTTGATTTTCTTCATGGCAAATAAGGCTTTGAAATTACTTGTTTACTCGTTGATAAGCTGTACTGTTTCTTTGTACTGGCATGGGCTTATGATGAGGGCAGGAGGGCAGGGACTCTGTCTCATTTATCACAGAACACACAGCTCTTTACATGTTAGGTGCTCGGTAAATATTTGTCGAATGCATGGTCTGTCTGACTCAGAGGGAGATTTGCCAGGAAGCCAATAAATTTAATCGTTGGGGTCCCTCATTTCCGACGGGTCATAGGATCACATCCACATGGTCACATCTTTTTGAAAAATTTATAAAAGTATGATATTGGAGCTACAATAATTTACAACCACAGAGGTGTTTTATGTGGTTCTAAAGACTCCCATGTATAGTTAAGACACTACTAGCAAGATTGGTTTCCAAGAATACTTCTGCTCGCTCTGCGGGCTCACTTGGTGTTGTGACACAAATACGCGGGGCTGTGGCATCAGAAATAGGTGGGTGTGGGGAAGACGCAGGGTTTGAAATGCATGGCACCAGCTGGCAGTCTGTGGAAAGTTCTTTCAAATCTTACAGCTCATTGATGGAACCTCGGTAGAGTTTTCCCAGTTTTGGTAAATCCTAAAAATTGTATTTGAAATTGCTACGAATGAGTAACAAATCTGAAAGAAACCTCTCTGAACCATTATTAGGAAAAACAAAGCCCGTTATCAGGGACTCATCATCCTGTTCATTTTATAGCACGGAGTGAGCTCTAACGCACACAACATTTGAAAAATCATTTAGGTGGTCAGGGGATCTAAGGATGTAACGCAGAATGCAACAAAATAATCTAACTGTATGAAGTATGAAATGACCGTCCTGAAGGGGCTGTATGAAGTATGAAATGACCTCAGTAACTTTGGAAATTGGTGGAGTCTCTAGGACTCGAGGCCAAAGAAGCTGTACGTAAGCACTATACTCCAGTCGATAAAGTTGTGTCTCACAGGGGTAAGGGTTAGCAATTCTTACATAGTGTACATGTATACCTGGAATTGGATAGGTAAGCAAAGGATAGTGGATGGTGGGCGCCCACTTTCTCCCTGGTGAGGTGGAAGGTTACAGATAAGCATGGAGAAGAAGCTGGAATGATGATCCAAGAGACTCTATAGAACAGCTACATCTTAGTAGCATCGTGATAACTTAGCATCTTAGTAACTGGGGAAGGAAATACACATGCTGATCCTGGTGTATCCTATAGGGTTAGAAAGCAAAGAGGTATTTAACACTAATACTCATACTAACATGGACAGGAGTATTTCAAAGAGGCACAGAAGCCAACTGAAACAGCACCTAATGGTTCAGGTGGAAACGATTTGAGCAACAAAATCAAGAAAATAGTATTGGATTATCATCCAAAGTATGAAATAAATGTCCATGTATCTATAATGATATAAATAAATTATTGAGTAAATAAATCAGTGGAGGGAAAGAGAGAAATCTTTCGTGCCGAGGATCTCAAAGTAATTTATGGAGACGCTCTGCCCCCGAGGTGGACCATAACTCCCTGCTTCCTAAGTGTGGGCCATGAATGATGATTTTCTTTCAAAGAAGACAAAATGAGGAGAGGGAGGAAGGGGAAGAGCCATCTGTACCTCTGAGGAGATGTGAGGACAGTAACGCTTGACCTCTGTGGTTTTCCTTCCCCAAACCTACAACCTCAACCTAATCATGAGACAAACATTAGATAGAACTCAGTTACAGGACATTCTACAAAATGCCTGACCAGTCCCCCTCAAAAACGGCCCTCAAAAACAAGACAGGTCTGAGAAACTGTCACAGCCAAGAGGAGCCTAAAGAGACAGGACAACCGAGTGCAACGTGGGGTCTTGGGTGGGATCCTGGAACAGAAAAAGAACATTCAGCGATCTAAGGAAATCTGAGTAACGTATTGACTTTACTTAACCACACTGTATTAATATCCGTAAATTAATTGTAGCAAATGTACCATATGAAAGTAAGAGGCTAGTAAGAGGGGAAACTGGGTATGACGTGTATGGGGAACTACCTACACAGTTTTTCTGCAAATCTAAATCTGTTCTAAAAAATTTCAATCAGACATGTTAGAGGAAAGACTGAACTATCTTTTCACTCTATAGAAAAATAATATTACAAAGTGATTGTAATATGAAAAGGTGATCAAAGAATGTGTAGCCAAAACACATAAAAAGAAAGTATTTTAGAGATGTATCAAGCCATTTGTTTTAGAGATCATAGAGTTGAGAGCCAAGTATAGTTGTGAAATTGAATTATTTTTCTTTATTTTGTCAAACACCGACTTTTCCAATTACACAATGCATTGTGGTTTCTCATTCTAAATGAAGTCACTTGTGTATTTAACATCGTGCGTGTAATTTTGTACTGTTTTTCTTAAATTGAAGACCCAAACTGTATAAGCTTCAAGCCCCACAAACCTGCCCATGTGCCCATGTGACTCTAGAACTGTTGCCCTTGACCCCTATTCCGGGTCAGTGGGTCTGCAGCCTTAGCCTGCAGCCTTAGCCCAGGTATTTGGGGATTGCCCAAACCCTTCACTTCCCAGCTGCCTCCCTGCCTTCTAGAACCTCCCATCTCCACCTGCTGACATCTCTACCTTACTATCTTTTGACAGTTGTTTACCCTATTTATACAGTATTTCTCATACCACATGGGCATTCTTCTTTTATACCTGACTATATCATTCTTAAAAAAAAATCATCTGAGGGGCGCCTGGGTGGCGCAGTCGGTTAAGCGTCCGACTTCAGCCAGGTCACGATCTCGCAGTCCGGGAGTTCGAGCCCCGCGTCGGGCTCTGGGCTGATGGCTCAGAGCCTGGAGCCTGTTTCCGATTCTGTGTCTCCCTCTCTCTCTGCCCCTCCCCCGTTCATGCTCTGTCTCTCTCTGTCCCAAAAATAAATAAACGTTGAAAAAAAAAAATTAAAAAAAAAAATCATCTGAAATATACAACTCAATGAATTTAGGGATATGTATACATTCATGAAACATCACCACCATCCCGTGTGGCTTCCACAGGCTCCTCTCCATTCACACCCACCCTGATCCCTATCCCCCCACCCCCATTATCACTGTCCCCTTGTAGGCAACATGTCATGCTTTGTCCTACCCTCAGAATGCCATCTGTCTTGCACCCATTCCTGGTCACCAGGACCCTACTGTATTGTCAACAGTCAAGGCTCTCTCCCTGGTGACTTCCCTTTCAGTTTCTCTGGAAATAACATCATAACTGTCTTTTCTCTGAACTTCTTGAAAATTGATTTCCAAAAACCTAGGGTCGGTACATGATATTTTCTCAGAATTTCCTTTACAGGTCATTACAAAGGTAAGATGACAGGATTACTTTCTACACAATTTCCGTCATTTCATCCAATGTCATCTTCTTCCTTTCTGAACAGAATTACATTCTCCAAAGTAGTTTTAAATGTCATTTTTTCATCCTCCTAAAAGATGTGAAGAAACAAAAATAAATAGACATTCCTTCTCATAGCATATGATGTCAGCCACTTTCTGACCACTTGGTTGATGTCCCCACCACAGCTTTCTGGAACTTTCTATGATGATCTGCTGGTAGCCATGTTCCTGTTCCTCACCGGGAGAAGCAGCAGATCGTAGATTTTCATGATACTATCACCTCTTATTTCTAATTTGTACCCATATCCCTTCCTCCACACTTTAACACTCACATTTGCAGATTTGCATGTGCTTTACTGTCCTTTTTTTATTATTATTATTATTCCATAGTAATAGTGACACTGTTCCGTTTCATTCAGTAGAAATGTGTATGTATGTGTGTGCGTGTGCATGTGTGTGTGTGCGCACATGCGTGTGCAAACACACAGTGTTTTCAAAATCATCCACAAAAGAAAAGTCTATTTCCTTTTCTTTTTAAAAAAAAGTTTATTTCTTTATTTTGAGAGAGAGAAAGGGAGCACGTGGGGAGAGAGAGAGAATCCCACGCATGCTCCGCACTGTCAGTGCAGAACCCGATGTAGGGCTCGAACTCACAAACCATGAGATCATGACCTGAACTGAAGTCGGACACTTAACTGACTGAGCCACCCACCCAGGCGCCCCTCTATTTCTTTTTCCTGCACTGCTCACGAGGATAAAAATAAAGAAAATTGTACTGGGAGGAGAGTGGAAGAATGTTCTAAGGTAAGCTAGGGTGTTGGTCCAGTTTGGGCTGTTGCTGTTCAGGTGGAAGCATTTGTGGCAGGCCTTGAACTTGGAGGAATGTGAACAAGTGAAACAGATGTTTTCTCTTGGAAGCACCTTCTGTTAAAGTTTTGCCTGGTTTCGTTTTCTGTGTTTTGGCAAAATCACTGCCTCCTCCGTGATTCTTGACATGTTACTGAGCAGCAAGAACAAAAACTCTAGTGGTTAATCCATCCTGGCTGTAGGGAAATTCTTGCCTATTCCTGAAAACAGTCAAACCAGTAGTTTCGATCAAGTGTTTATTCAGAGCGGACGGGAGGGACTCAAGCACCGTGGCCGGAATGGAGTCTATGGTCCGTGCCCTGTGGTCGCCATGCATCGCGTTGTTTCTAAAGAGTAGTAAAATTTCTTATTTTCTCTTGTATATAGCACGTCTTTTTAAAAATCTAAGAGTTTAATTTTTAGAGTAGCTGAGAAATGAACAGGTAGTCCATAGAGTTCCTGTATATCCCTTCCCTTCCCTGCTCACCCCTAGCTCATTATTGATATCTTGCATTGACCTGACACACTTATTACAGTTGGTGAATCCATACCAATACATTATTATTAACTAAATCCATAGTCGACATTAGGGTCCACTCTTCCTGTTGTATATTCTATGTGTTTTGACAAATGCACAATGTCATGTATCCTCTGTTACAGTATTACATAGAATAGCTTCACTGCCTTAAAAATCCCTTGTTCAACCCACCCATCCTTTCTCACCTCCCCTCAAACCCTTGGCAATCGCTGATCTTTTTTTACTATCCCCATAATTATACCTTTCCCTGCAGAATCATACAGTATTCAGCCTTTCTAGGCTGATTTCTGTAAGCAGTATGAATTTAAGTTTCCTCTTTATCTTTGTTGGGCTTGATAGCTCTCTTCTTTCCTCTCCTCTGCTTTCCTCTCCTCTCTTTCCTCCCCTCCTCCCCTCTCCCCTCCCCTTCCTTCCCCTCCCCTTCCCTTCCCTTCCCTTCCCTTCCCTTCCCTTCCCTTTCCCTTCCTTTCCTTTTCCTCTTTGCCTTAAAGATTTTCTCTTTAGTTTTAGCTTACAACAATGTAACTATGATGTGCCTGGATGCGGTTTCCTCTGTGTTAATTATGCTTAAGGTTTCTCAAGCTTCTCACATTTATAGGTGATATTTTTCTCCAAATTTGCACATTTTCCAGCCACTCTTTCTTAAAATGTTTTTTTCTGCTTCTTTATCCCTCCTTTCTCATTCTGAAACTGACATTACATGTCTTTTATAGTATTTCATATTGTATTACAGGTGCTAGGCTCTGTTCCTTTTTCTTCCACCATTTCCCTCCTTTTGTTATGCTAATTGAACATTTTATATCTATACTTCTTCAAGTCAGTCCCTTTTTTCTGTTATCTCTAATTTCATGTTAAGATCTTCAGGTAATTTTTCATTTCAATTGTTTTATTTTTCACTTCTAAATGAATCTAATTTTTTTCTATGTCATAGTTTTTTTTTTCCTCTGCTAGTATTTTCTATCTGTTTACTCATTAAGAGCATATTTTCCTTTAATTCTTGGTTACGTTATAAGTAAATGCTTTAAAATATCTGACTGCCAAAGCCAACATTGGGCAATCCTGATGTCAGTTTCAGTTTCTATTGATCATAGATCACAGTCTCCTATTTCCTTTCACGTTTAGTATTTTGTATCATATGCTATACACTGTTAATTATCTATTGTAGAGATTCTGGATTCTGTCATTCTCTGAAGGTTGAGATTTTCTTCCTGGCAGACATTGAATCACCAGCTAATAACTTTGAACTTGTTTAAGCTTTATTTTAGGCTTTGTTAGGGAAGGTCTATGGAGAGATCAAGTTGTTTCCCAAGCTTTTTTAGCTTGGTGCATTTCAAACTACTGACTCAGCTCCCCATGCAGATCTTGCCAAGGCTTCATTTTGAGATTTGTATTTGAGATTTGATGAAATAGAATAGGTCTCACTCAGGGCACCGGGGTGGCTCAGTCGGTGAAGCGTCTGACTTCAGCGCAGGTCATGATCTTACGGCTCGTGAGTTCGAGCCCCGTGTCAGGCTCTGTGCTGACAGCTCAGAGGCTGGAGCCTGCTTTGGATTCTGTGTCTCCCTCCCTCTCTGTCCCTGCCCCGTTCATACTGTCTGTCACTCAAAACAAATGAATGAATATTTTTAAAAATTTAAAAAATTTTAGGTTGTGCCCCTTAGCTCCAATATTTGTTTTTCCTAGTATCTCAGCCGGGGATGTAGGGGAGTCAGCAAGGCACCTCATACTCCAATACCTTCCAGCACTGCTAGACCTCAGGTATGTTTGTTCTGCTTATAGCCCTCCATCAGCTGCTATCTGGTAAGTCTCCTTTTGTCTCTTTCTGTGCAGGCTCAACCCATTCCTCACTCATGGGAAACCCCTGAATAGAGTTGCGACCCTCTCTTCATAGCCCCCTCCTCTCCTGTGTCCTGTCCCACAGATGCTAGTCCTTTTAACAGTTTCGGAGGCTGATCGTTAGCTGACAGACTCCTCCGAGGTCTGTTTTTACTCCAGGTCTCTGTGCTGCACTGGAGATGTTTTCCGCAAGAAGAGAGCTGGGGCAAATGTGACCTTGTGAGTTTCCCTCTTCTCAGGGATCATAGTCTGGGGCCGTCTGCTGCTCAATGGCTGAAAAAACGTCTCACATATTTTGTTCTGTTGAATGTTTATTTATGGGAGGAGAACTAGTCTGGTAATGGTTAATTTAACGTGGCCAGAGTTAGATGTCTTGATTAAAGGAAATCCTTGAATTTATGGGGCACATGGGTGGTTCAGTCAGTTAGGTGACCGCCTCTTGATTCCACCTCCGGTCGTGATCTCACAGTTCACGAGATGGAGCCCCGCGCCGGGATCTGCGCTGACGGCAGGGAGCCTGCTTGGGATTCTCTCTCTGCCCCTCACTCTGCCCCTCCCCACCTGTACATGCTTTCTCTCTTTCTCTCAATAAGTAAATAAATATTCAAAAAGAAATTAAATCCTTGAGTTTAAATCCTTGTCCATCTGAATCCAGAATTAGTCATCTCAACCCTGTGCGATTTTGCCTCTTAGTATAAGGCAAAAGAAGTTGAAACCTATAAATAGTGGGGTAGGACAAAGTGCATAATTAAAATCTAGATCAGGGATGCGGACCAAGGAATTTCAATTTTCAGATAGGAAGGGGATAGGGAGAAGATTTTGTGTGAAGAACAGTAATGATAACATCACCTTGGGGGCTTTCAATATCTTTAAAGTGCTTTCGTACCCATCATTTTAATCTCGCAACAGACCTTGTTATACCCTGATACATGGGATGCTGTCACTTCAGTGTGATAAATAAAGAACTCAGAGACCAAGAATAGCAAAGTGGCTTGACTAAGATCAAGTTAGTAAGGCAGTAGAGCCAGGACCTAGGTCTCCCCAACTCCAAATCTTTATTATTGTGTCAAGAAAGAAGACCTGCCTCATAGCTATGCAATGAAAACTTTGCAACAGCTTGTCCTATCTATTTCATACGTGCTTAGCCAGAGACACCAAAGAGAATGTGGCTTTGCACCGTGGTCTCTTTCAGAGACAGCTCCACAGTGGACACACAACAGAAGATGAGAAAGACATCTTTCTAAACCTTTAAAACAGCCCATCATTCATTTCCTGCGCTCCCTTCGCTAGGAAAAATACTGCTCTATGTAAAGGAACCAGGCAATAAATAACAGCAGGTCACTTTGCAAATATCAACATTGCAGAAGTAATTATTAATCTCCCATTATTCTGAATGTGGATTTATAGCCTATATATATCAAATGAGACCTAGAAAGAATTTGCTTCGCACATATATATGCGTGCATCTTGTATAATGCACACTTGTCCAACCTTCCGGAGGTGAGAATTTATATACAGAGTTTCGGAATTAATTATGATGGAGTTGGCAAACACACACACACACACACACACACACACACACATACACACACACTGTCAACAGCAGCCCTGCTGGAAATGTTCGTTAGCCTTTATCAGCAAAAGTTCTGCCCCCTCAGCTATTCCTTTTTTTTTTAATGTTTCATTTATTTTAGAGAGAGCGCAAATGGGGGAGGGGCAGAGACAGAGGATCTGAAGTGGGCTCTGTGCTGACAGCAGGGAGCCCCATGCAGGGCTTGAACTCATGAACCACCTTGAGATCGTGACCTGAGCCAAAGTCGGACCCTCAACCAACTGAGCCACCCAGGTGCCCCTCAGGTATTCTTTTATTAATCAGATTTAAAAGCAATATTTTTCTTATGACGAATTTGTCCCATGCCTGGCTTATTGTTTACACAGCATAACAGGAATTAGAAAATGGACATTGATTAGCTTGAAAAGCTCAAAAGCTGGGCCTAACGATACCCCCTGCTGTTTTTAGCAAGCAGGGTTTGGGGTAGTGTCTGCAGTAGGTTCGGACCCCCGTGCCCAATGGGGATGAGGCAAGAAGGATGACAATTAACCAAGAGGAGTCCCCGTGGTGTGTTTATGCTTCCGGCTTCCCCGCTAGTGGGAAATAAGGACTGACGATTTAAATGCAGGGAAGAAAAATCTGAACTGCCCGACTCTTCTCCAAATGGTAGATAGAGACGGTGATCAAACATGAATCATGCCTGCTGTAGGGTGGGAATGTGTATGACAGAGAGAGAATTTCAAAATGTTGTCAATGAAGGGCGCCTGGGTGGCTGAGTCGGCTAAGCATCCGACTTCAGCTCAGGTCATGAGCTCCCGGCTCGTGAGTTCGAGCCCCGCGTCGGGCTCTGTGCTGACAGCTCCGAGCCTGGAGCCTGCTTCGGAATCTGTGTCTCCCTCTCTCTCTGCCCCTCCCCTGCTCACCCTCTGTCTTGCTCTCTCTCAAAAATAAAAGAAAACATTAAAAAATTGAAAAACAAACAAGCAAACCAACAAAACAGAATGTCACCAATGACTTGCTTTTTGAGCCGCAGAAATGGAATCCCAGAGAATTCACCCAGGACCTGGACTTCGGTCTCCTTCTGACCGTGATCACGGTGCAACGTCTTCAGGAAGACCCCACCCTAGGTGGTCAAACAGTGCCCTGAGCTAACACTGAAGCTGGATGACAGATGAGGACCGACAGATCTGAGGGGAGGCCGGGGAGTACGTGTAAGAAAAACAGTCATTAGCTCTTACAGCCCGGAGCGCCGTGCCACTCACAAAGCCCCTCTCTGTGCTCCAGGTCATTTCCTCCCGGCCTCACTCTTCTGTGAAGAACTTAGAATAATCATCTTGATAGCAGAGACGAAGAAGATAAGACCCAGCAGGTGTAAAAAGCCTGACTGTCGGACATCCAGACCTTGGCAGAAAGGGAATTTGAACTTGAATTTTTGGTACCACGTTGATGCTCTTCTGAAGTTCAGGGCTCAGGCGGCTTTGTTCATCAAAAGCCTACTGACCGGCCCTGGAGCCGAGGATCCGGGCTTGCTGGAGAGCAGTGAGGGAATGGAGCTTTTAAGGACCGCTGCTTGAGCTCAGTGCCAAGGTTACCATTTCCATTGTCTTCCTGTAGCAAATCCTGTGGAAATGGAAGTTGTACTTCAGTTAAGGAGAGCGTCCAGGATTCCTGAGTGATTCCAGCAACATCAGCAAAATCTGGAGAGAAGATTGGCTGGAGAGCAATCAAACAGCAAGAGCAGGTGGAACTTGTTCTCTGTGCCCCAAATGCCACACTCCTTCCCTTTCTTTTCTTGCTTTTCTTGAGCTTATCAGTCTCCCCTTAGGATGCAGGCCCCTTTAAGGGCGCTGTGTTCTCTTCATCTTTATACACCTCCTTCCTGAGGGACAGGCATCACGTGTTGTATGTTGCAGCCACACAACAGAGGCTTATGAAATGAAAATTACCTTCCGTGCATAAACCTTCCACCATCTGTGGGCGAATTCACAATCCTTTGGCTTTTTACTTCCCTCTGAAGAGGCCTTCTGAACTTCCCTTGGGGCTTTTGTTTATTTATTTTTTTAACGTTTACTCATTTTTGAGAGACAGACAGAAAGTGTGAGTGTAGGAGGGGCATAGAGAGAGGGAGACACAGAATCCAAAGCAGGCTCCAGGCTCCCAGCTGTTCAGCACAGAGCCCCCAACACAGGGCTCGAACTCACTGGCTGCAAGATCATGACCTAAGGCAAGTTGGACGCTTAGCTGACTTGAGCCACCCAGGCGCTCCCCCCTTGGTGTTTTGATGATAGAAGATCAACTTGTATTTTAAAAATATATAGTTCTGATGAAAGAGACACGGTCTTAGGACAACTCCAAGTTTTCCCTACAATGCAAACACAGATGGCCAATTCAGTTAGTTCAAAGAAACGATATTCAAACGAGCTGCTCAGTGCTTTCCACAAAGATTAATGTGCACCAAAGGAGTTAGAGGAATTTCTCACATTGGACAGTAACAATTGTTCATAAGCTTCCATTATTAGCACCTAACAATTGGAGGGAGAGTAGGGAAAATACATTTGAGGGCATATGTCTTAAAAAATCCTGATATTTGACTCCAATGCACAGGCTAACATTTTGCAGTCAAAAGCTGCTTCTTCATGTAGAAAAGCCATCATTTGGAAAGTGACCATTGCCACTAACTGCTTATGTGGTCTACACCCTTGCTTCCCAAAGTGTGGTCAACAGGAATAGCACTGACCCCGCCCTCGGGACCTTGTTAGAAACGCAGATTCTCAGGCTGGGTCCTGGACCTCTTTGATCAGAACCTGCATTTTAGCAAGATCGTCAGGTGATTCAAATGCACATTCATGTTTGAGAAGCACAGAACTTGACTTCCAGCTATTTGTATTTGGGAATATGGGGGTGCCTGATATCTGCCCACAACTTGGAGCAGGCGGAGTTAGAGGAATTTTTCACCCTCAGACAACATCCGCGTAGCCAGTATGAGGTCGTGTCCAGCTTTGGAGCCCTGGGGGAAGCCATGGTCAGAGAAGTTTAGGACAGTCAGTGCCCAGAGCCAGGTTTTGTTTTGTTTTGGTTTTATAGTAACAACTTACTGAGATACAGTTTGTATACCATACGGTTCACCCTTTTAAAGTGTACAATCCAATAGGTTTTATATATTCAGAGAGATGTGCAAACACCACCCCACTTAATTTTAAGACATTATCATCATGTCTGAGAAAATTCTGTACCCATCAGCAGACACCTCTCAATGCCCCTGTCGCAGCTCCCCCTCCCCCCGAGGCAAACACTAATCTGCTTCTATCTCTATGAATTCGCCCATTCTGACCTTCCATATCGAGGTCGTCCTATACAAAATGGCCTTTTTTGACTGGTTTCTTTCATTTAGCACAATGTTTTCAGGGTTTATCCCTTTTTAGCATGCATCTGTACTTCATTTCTCTTAATGGCCAAATCATGATGTATCCCATTTTGTTTATCCATGTTGATGGACGTTTGGGTTGTTTCCTGTTTTCAGTTATTTTGAGTAAAGGTATTATGAACATTCATTTGCAAGGATTCCAGCCCCCTCCCCGTGGACCTATATTTTCACCACAGCCATTTTTGATCCTCAAACACAGTGGCTGATGCGGCTTTCAGTAAGAGAAAGGGAGATTGGCCAGACTCCTGGAAAGGACACGGACCCACTGGAGAAGAAACCCAGCTGTACTATCCACTGCTGTGCAACCTTTAGCAAATCACCAAACGTCTCATAACTACCTTTGCAAAAATGTCCGCCCCATCTATCTCAGACAAGTTTTTGTTTGTTTCTTTGTTTGTTTGGTGTGTGTGTGTGTGAACGCCCAATAAGATCCTGAACATGAAACCATCTTTAAATGCAAAATACTACTCAAACATAAAGCAGTTTCAAGAGTCTGATCGCCCTTGTCATGTTATTATCCACTCAGTGGCAATCCTTGACATTGCCAGTGGCCTAGTGAGCTAACGACCTCTTCACTCAGGGCATGGGGAGAACTGTAGGGTAAGCCTCCCTCTCTGGTGCCCAAAAGAGATCCCCCGCGAAGGAGAGATATGAGCTCATTGTGACTTTCTGAAGTTGTGTTTATTTAGGTTTTTTCCTGTCAACTCATAGCTTCTTTGGGGGAAGAGAAACGTCTTACCCACAGTGGCTTACGCTAGAGAAATAAAAAAATAATTAAAATAAGAAGCGTTCATCAGTTTTCAGCATTTGTGATGTGCTCAGTAGTGAACTGCATGCTTATAGAGGCTGGTGGGATGTGGGCCAGAAGTACAAAAACCATGAAATAGTATGCTTCCTTTGGGGGAAACCGATGGGCCTCGTCAGCTATCGTATTGACTCTCAGAAACATAACGTAGTTCTGGTAAGGAATGTATTCTAAAGTCGGCCATCAGAAGCCCACTTGGAAAAAGTGGTCCAGGGAAACTACAGTTCTCTGAAGAAGAAGGGGAAACAACAGAGAAAGAGAAGGAAACAAAAATGAGGAGAGGAGACACGTGAACCATTGTGGCTGCTTCCATCCATCACTTTCTTGATGGAGCCCATTATAGGCCAGGGCCATTTTGAGATAAATATGAGGCCTGTGGTTTCCCCCAAAGCCCAATTTGGTCTCCAGAGGCAGGGAGGGATGCAGTGGCCACAAAGTCTGAGACTCTAACTTCATAGAAGAGCAGAGAGAATGTTGGGTGTGTGGGCAGGCGGGGATTTACCTGTTTCCTGTTCCAGTTCCTTTTGCTAAAGCAAAGTGCTGTGGTTTTACTGGTTATACTGAATACAATTCCTGGCCATTGCAGGCTATATGTGTGGTAACGGCACCACCTGGGTTGGTGAAATAGATACTCTCAGGTACAGCAGACTAAACACAGCAGGATGTTCATAAAACTCTTAATCTGGGCCCTTTGGGCCACCAAGAAGAGACACAGAGGTTATATAAGCAAATTTTTAAGTCAGCCTGAAACCAGACATACTTACATTTTCATAATTTAAAAAATTCACACACACCACAGAGGCCAACTCTCAGACCACTCTCTGCGAAATATGAGACCACCCCGAGGTGCTGGTGCCTTAAGCAAACATTGTCCCTTGTAGCTGCATGGCCACCACCTCCGGGAGACTCCCTCCTCTCCTGCTCTCTGGCCATCAGAGCAACCTGACTAGCAGCATTTTCTTTCCAGAACTTTCAATTGCTACATTGTTGTATTGATCTCTACGCGGAGGAAACCAGCCTTTCACTTGAGGCCTGCAGATCTCCTTCTCCAAGTCATAACACGGTAGGAGAACGTGTGAAGTGAGTTGTTGTAGAGGCTCGTGTTCAAAACCCAGCTCCCGCAGCGGGTGAGTGGTGGGGTCCCGAGCAAACGACTTTGCCTCCCTGAGATTCTGTCCCCTCATCTGTACACACGGTGCTAAGAGAGTCCGCCCACAGACGTGGTCTGAGGGGAGCACCTGTTTTCTTGTCTGGCGCACAGTAGGCATTCCAAGAAGGCTCGCTCTTTCCTCCACGAGGTGATTTCCCCTGCAACCAAGCCAGAAGGAAGCCATGAAGCCCAAGAGCCTTGCATGAAGAGAAAATACCAGAAGGTTCTTGCTCTCCAGCCCTCACTGCAAGGGTGCAGGAGCGAGCCCAACTCGACAGCATTTACCTCCTCTGTCAACTCCCAAACTTCGCGCCCGGCGGAAAAGTCGGGTGCTACTTTGCAGGGGCCCCAGAAATGCACGCACTTCTACTAACGTTTCTGCCTACACCGAGCTCTAACCCAGAGGGCCTCGCTGGGGTGGTGACCTGGTTTGCTGAGCAGCTCGGGCTGAAAAGGACTTTGGCTAATAAGACACTTAAGATCCAATAAAAGTCCCAGCCTGGATTTGTGACGGCTCAAAAAGTCAAGTCAGATGGTAGGCAATTTGACACTAAGGCATGGCCCATTTGGCGGACTCAAAGGCAACCCACTCAGAGATCCTTTGTGTTCAGAGCCAGGAGCAAGGGACGTGTGCATTGTAAATAATCATAAAAATGTGCACACCTGGGGTTGGAAATCCTTATGGCTGCTTTGCAAGAGTTGGGGTCTTTCCCCATTGTTTGAGGTCCCAGATTGGCCCTTCTTTCTGGAGGGATGTGACACACAGCCACAATCCCACCACGTCTTCCTGTACAAGTCAGGTCCCTACACGGGGACCCTGACTGGCTCACAAACGCACAGACAGTTAACCTAACAGGGCTCCAGCCGGTGCTGCGACCTGAGTCATTCCAGCTTCCTTGTCGCAAGCTCCCTGCGGTGATGGGTCTCCTCTGCGTGGATTCATGCTCTGTGCACCAACTGGAAGAAGCTGGCCTGTGGCTTCGGCTCCGGTGCCCAAGTTCCTGTTCTGCTGTCAGCTCTTTATTATTATTATTTTTAAGTTTGCTTATTTATTTTAAGAGAGACAGAACATGAACAGAGGAGGGGCAGAGAGGGAGGGCAAGAGAGAATCCCAAGCAGGTTCCATGCTGCCAGCCCAGAGCCCGATGTGGGGCTTGAGCTTACAAAACCGTGAGGTCGTGACCTGAGCCAAAAGCAAGAGTTGGATGCTCAACCGACCGAGCCACCCAGGTGCCCCCTGTCTTCTCTTTTTTTGTCCTTCCCTTGCCTCTCCCATTTTCAGGTCCAGTCGGCTGGAAGTTTCATATAGCACCTCCCCCAGCTGCGGCCGCCTCCAAGGTGGCCTGCTTGACCCTCCCTTCCTGGGATTCACACGGTAGTATAGTTTTCTCCCACTCTGGATCGGGGTAATCTGTGTCACCGCAATGGAGTGCAGCTGAAGTGACAGGAGGTGTGTGACTTCTGAGGCTGGGCCATAGCAGGCCCACAGCTTCTGTTTTCACTCTTGAACCTCTTCTTCTCGGTGACACCAGCCACCTCAGCAGAGGACACTCCAACAGCCTCATGAGAGACCCAGAGGAGAGGGGCTGGAACTTCCCGCCAAAGCCACGACTGGTTCGCCAGCCTGGGAGTGAACCATCTTGGACACACATTCCATGGGTCCCGTCAAGCCTTTCTATGACTACGGCCCGCCTGACATCGGATTGTGACCTTGACGTCATGCCAAAACTACCAGCCGGGTTGCTCCTGAATTCCTGTTTCGCAGGAACCATGAGAGATGACAAGGAACAATTTTGTTTTCAGCCAGTAAGTTTGGGAGCTACTTGTTACACAGCTGTGGATGACAAATACAGTGCCTCCGTTAGTTTCCCCGAGGCAGTGCTCCGCCACCCGGTGAGGTCCCTGCTGTTTCATGGACGATCCACACCCCTGTGCTTGCACCCCGTCCCAGCCATGTGTTAGTGATTGCCTCATTGCTACTCGTATACCATTCCTAGGACCCTGTCTCGCTGTGAGTAAAACAGCCAGGACTTATGCGTTCCGAGATGGGAGCGTAACCAGGGAGGATCCGCCTTGGCCAATCCAAACTAGCGCTAAGAGAATACTCACGAGGGAGGAGCTTCTGAGACCCAAGCACCGCAGAGCCTAGGTTTGCTTTAATTTTGAGTCCCTTTGCAGATTCACTCTGTAGGCAGAAAAATTAACGCCAGGGCACCTGGGTGGTGCAGTCGCTTAAGCGTCTGACTCCAGGTTTTGCCTCACGTCACGATCTCCCAGTTTTGTGAGTTCGAGCCCCGCACTGGGCTCTGTGCTGAGAGCATAGATCCTGCTTGAGATTCTCTGTATCCCTCTCTCTCTCTGTCCCTTCCCTGCTCACTCACTCGCTCTCTCTCTCTCTCTCTCTCTGACAAATAAATGAATAAACTTAAAAAAAAATTTGATGCCTTTTCCAGTTATGCCTGAGTCCATTTTACAGATGAGGAAACTGAGGCTCACGCGGGAGACCCTCCTGGGCTTGGCGTGTGTAAGGGCTCGGCCCTTCGGCTGACTGACCTGCTCTTGGGTCACACTTTCTGCTTCAAGGGCCACGGCCTGGTGTTGAGCCACACGCGGCCTTTTTGCCTCAATACCCTTGACCCGGTTCACTTTGGGGCAACAGTGAAGTGAAACCGTGTGATGTCATCTGGCCACTGCCCAGCTGCAGACCAGCTGCCTGTCATGGCCGCTTCGTCTCGGAGGGACCATCACCTGATGCAGGCTGGGGGCCCTGGGGCAGGAGGAGCAGCCAGGGGTGAAGGCAAGGGGGCAGAGGCCTCGAACCCAGGGCCAAGCCCCAGAGCGTGTGCCCTGACCCAGGCCCCGACATCACCTGCCTCAACGGAATAAATAACTGTGATAAATGGTCTCCTCCGCCGTCTTGTGAAAGGGCTTCAGAAATGCAGTGTCATCATTAATTTCCTTATTGCTGTCCTCACAGGCACAGTTGAAAATACCAGCCTGAAATGGAAGCTCCAACGCCCCAAACATTATGGAAAAATGGATCTTGTACCAAGACATCTTTTCTCATTCGGGCTCCTTCTCCCGCGCCAACTCCCCCCCCCCCCCCGCCCCCGCCCAAATGCTCTCTTGAGCTGACTCTAATCTATCGTTAAATAGCAGCAAGGCAAGAGGTAAATTGAAGCAGGGAAAGGTCTGGAAACAGCCTGACGTTGCAAAAAGCTGGCAAGTCAGAGAAGGAAATAAAGGTGACCGTTCGCAGTAGACGTGAGCGAGCCTAGGAGGTACCTGGGGGGGTGGCAGGGCCTGTCCTGAGGGGAGGGATGGGAAAGTGTGTGTGGGGGGGACACAGTGAGTTGTCGCCCCAGCTGTCCCTACCCCTGCCACTAGCTTCTGCTCCAGAATCGGTTCTCCTCTCTCCACGGGGTTAATGAGAAACTTGAGGTGTCACGTGCATCCAGACCATGACATTTCAAGAATATATGGACAGGACGTTTTTAGAAACATGTTTATTTATTTATTCTACAAGACAGAGAGAGAGAAAGAGCAGGGGAGGGGCAGAGAGAGAGAGGACGAAGGACAATCCCAAGCAGGCTCCTCGGGTCAGCGCAGAGCCCAACGTGGGGCTCGATCTCACAACCTGTGAGATCACTGAGCCAAAATCAAGAGTCACGTGCTCAACCACCTGAGCCACCCAGACGCCCCCAGGAACGTCACTCTGGAGTTCAAAGTCAGAAGCCGCCCTGAGTGCATCCAGGCTCCCGATATGGTGTTTGGCCCGAAGACTGTCCTGCTTGCAGAAGAAGAGCTTTGGGAACACCTTCTCCAGAGGGGCCGGTGTTAGTCGAAATCCTGCCACGCTGTCCAGAGGTCGAGCGTGCCTCGGCCACATCACTCACCGTTGATTCATCAACATTTTTGGAAGACCCACACGGTGTCCACACCGGGGGCTGTCAAAGTACGAGCACTCGACTAACCGTACAAGCGTCGCACAAACACGACCTCACTCAATCCCCACAACAAGTCTCTGGTGTTAGAATTATTGGTATCCTTATTTGCAGACTGGAAACAGAGGCTCAAAGACTTTAGTAGCGCATGTAACGTCACAGGCCTGGGAAGCAGCAGGGTTCACGTTCAGCTCCAGTCCGTCCCCTGCCCCCGCTGGTCGCTGCACGGATTCCCGGCAGGACAGGCCCGCCGTGCCTGTGGAGCTCCACAAAGGAGACCTTTGAGATGCCACACAGGCCGCTCCTATCTCCCGCTGCTCCCCTCCGGCAGGGCGCAAACTCGTAACTGTCCCTACAAAGAAAGCAGCAGAGTCAGGTGGCCCCCATGCCACTGAGGACCCCACGGCATCGTCCTGTTGCCCGTTAGTTTTTTCTCAAGCACCGATTTTCTCTTTCCTCGTTCATTTGGGCTCTGGCATCTCCACTTACCGTGTGGGTAAGTGACCCAGAAACCCAGGACGCTAACACGCAAACTCAAAATTTGCCGAAAGGCAGCCCGGTGTGAAGCCATCGCAAGGAAAGCTAGAGAATCTGATGGGCTTAGGTGTGTGGCTCAGAGCTCTGCCGGGCAGAAGCGCACGTCCTGGGTCAAGTTATAGAAAATTACCTTGCTTTAGACCGCTCATCTGTAAATTGGGCATCAGCAGAAGTTGACCTTGTGGAGTCGTAAGGGCACACGTGTGTGTGTGAAACCACACGTGCAAAGCTCCTGGCACAGTCCTGGCTTCACGACGGCCGCCGGAGTACTAGCAAGGAGCAGCTAGATCACAAATGAAGAGAATCCTTGTTCCGGGGCGGGGAGGAAACGTGTGCATTTCTCCCCCATCTATTTCACTTTCGGAAATCGGGATTTCGAACATCGTTGAGTCGTGCGGCACAACTGACTTGCCATCTGCCCATCTTATACCGAGGGCTGGAGAGGTCACAGCCGGTTGACTTGAGAGGCCATGTCTGAGTTGATAACGGAGCAGAATCCTTCGGTAGCAGACAAATGTGGAATGCTATTTTTTCCCCAACGCTGCGCTGGAGTGCATGTTTTAACAACCTCCCAGGCTCGCTAACAGAGCAATTGACCCCTTGTAGCCAACCGCCTAGGGGAAGTGAAGAGCCCCAGCTTCTGATCTCCAGACCGTATGCCTCTCCACACAGCTGGGGTGGGAAATTTTGACATGAGACTCCAAGGAGGCTTCTGTGCTTTTCATAGCCCACATCCTGCTTTCCCCTAATTGGGTCTCTGGAAATGCTTTCTGCAGGCAGAGGAGTCTCTAAAATATGCTGAACGGATGAATGAAAGAATCACCCAATCTAGGATGAAAAATGGACTCAGGATAGATAAATGTCGGCCTCTCTAAGCTCCAGATGGCTTAATTGGTCATGTTGCTCCTGGGCTGGATGACAGCCGCCATCCAGACTTTACCTGCCCATTCTGCACAAAGCTATTTCCAGGGGAGAGAGGCGACCAGCACAGGGCAGGAACGGAGTCTAGGTAGCGTGCTTTCCAGGGTACCGGTCTCTGCCGGGATCCTACCAGGAAAACAGAACCCAGTCCGAATATTTAAAACAAAGGGAATTCGAGAAGTTGGTCACACAGGTTTGAACAAAAAGAGGCAGAGGGAGGAGTCTGAGAGGACAGTGGTCGTATTTGATGTGGAAAACTCAGAACTACCTGGGTAGTCCTGTCTGGCTCACTGAGACCTGGAAAGCGATAGGTTCCACCCCCTGTTATGCTGAGCACCAAAGGCAAGGCTGCCATGACTCTCCCTTAGACTGAGGTGACCGAAGCTGAGGAGAGACTCCTTGGTGAACGTCGTGGGCTTGCCGTGACCACGAACAGTGCTCAGGATCCCAGAGGCATCACCGATCGTGCAGGAATCTGATCCGGAATGGAGTGACTGGACCCTAATGAGTCCTGCGTCCTCCAGTAGGTAGTGACTGACGATAGGTATTCTAAAACGCCAACGACACACGAGTCACCCAAATCAAGCCACGTGCAGGCTCTGTCAGCCATCAACCATGACAAGAAGGGGTGGACTGGAAAACCCATTCAAACTTTACGGCTGGCATCTTGCAAGCCAAATCATTAAGCGGAAGTGAGTGGAACCATTTTGACTAAATTGGCCAAAAATAAAATAAAATAAAATAAGTAGAGGCCAAGCTTTCATTTGCAAGCAAGCTTTGTGAATCCGGTGAACCGAGTACTCAGAATGTTCTTCTTTTTTGACTATATTCGTTCAGCACTGGGTCTGCCTTTATGGTCAAGCACCAAAGTATTGCTGGAGATGCAGGGTTGCCTCAGAGAAAACTCCTGGGAAGAAAAAGCCACCCAGACTCTCCAGCCTGTCCTTTCTTCCCGGTCTGGGTCTGGCCAGGCTTTGAGTGTGCACACAGTGACCTGCCTCTCATTTCCGCCGCACGGGCACACGTAAGCCACCCCCAAGGAGCTCGCTAATAAAGCCCCAGGTGTTACATAGATTCAAAAGGGAAAGCAACTTCAATGCAAATAAATGCGAATATCTTTGTTTCTCACAGATGAAGGAAAGTTGTGGGAAGGAAACGTGTACTAACCGTAAGCAGAAACCATTCCAGAGAGCAGAACGTGATTTGAGAAGGCCAGCAAACACTTCCCTCTGACTTCTGCCGGACTATCGACCACGTCAACTTAGGGAGCTATCACTTCATAGACTGTTAAGGCTTTGCTGCATGGATCAAATGGCCCTTTGTCATCGGGCTCACAGTTGAAGTTTCATAGCCGGAATAGTCTTCCTGGTATCTACTTGAAATCGCCTTTCCAATAATGGGCGGAGATTTTCTTTCTCCTTATTCAGTCCACGGGCCAGCATGGTGGATCACAGCTGTTCTTGACCTCTGAACGTCTGATATACAAAAGGGATGAGAGCAGTGCTGATACCGGAATACGTTTTTTTACTCAAAATGTCGCTCGTAAATCGACGATCCTCGGTCTAAAAACAGTGGCACCCGTGCCAGGGAGGTGCTGATGGAAGGAAGTCTGTTTTCAACATCTTCGGCCACAGCCTCTAACCTTGGGTTCATCTTGAGGCTCCAGGGAGATGCTAAAGAGATGCCTGAGTCTGTCCACAGGTGCAAATAAGAGCTTCCTGTTGGGACTTACTGAGCTTCAAACACCTGGAGAGTGAGGAAACCTGTCAAACAGCGACATTACAAAGCGTTGTGATGTTGGGCACCAAGCCCTGTTGCCACACCCTCCTCTGGGAGAACAAAACTTTGGGGATAGTGTACTGTGGACCCAGCCCTAAGTCCGACCGCTTCCATCTCATTCTTGGAGAAACGAAACTAGAAGCATTTCCAACCCCATTCAAAACACCCACGGGATAGGACCTCTTAAAAGAATAAAATCGTACATCTGACCTCTGGACTCGTTTCGTTGTAATTTAGCAAAGTTGGAGCAGTAGGTAGATGAGAACTGTTCTGATGAACCAGTCACTGAGTTATCACAAGCATCCATGGCTGGGCATTGCGGTAGAGACTTCAAAGAGGCCATCAATGATTCCTCTGGTCATACTGCCCCTCACATCAAGGGGCGGAATATTTCTCCTCCATTTGAATCTGGACTGACCTCGTGACGTTTGACCAATAAAATATGGGGGAAGCAATTCAATATTTTGCTCTCTTTGAGTCCATCCTTCATGCTTTTATTATTTTATTTTATTTTATTTTATTTTTATTTTATTTTTTTTTCAACGTTTATTTATTTTTGGGACAGAGAGAGACAGAGCATGAACGGGGGAGGGGCAGAGAGAGAGGGAGACACAGAATCGGAAACAGGCTCCAGGCTCTGAGCCATCAGCCCAGAGCCTGACGCGGGGCTCGAACTCACGGACCGCAAGATCGTGACCTGGCTGAAGTCGGAGGCTTAACCGACTGCGCCACCCAGGCGCCCCAATCCTTCATGCTTTTAGGAAGTCAGTCTAGACTACTGGAGGAAGGTAAGCCATCAAAGGGTGAATGGAAGCATCTCAGTTCGTGGCCAACATCAACTGAAGACACGTGGATAAGTCATCTCGGATGTTCTAGCCCCAGCCAAATGCATGCCTAAGTACAGCGACATGAGTGCCCCAGCCAGCACCACACAGGGCAAAAGAGCTGCCCTGCTGAGCCCAGTCAACCCCCAGAATCATGAGAAGTAATACACTTTTGTCATTTGAAGCCACTAAGTTTGGAGTGGTTTGTTATGCAGCCATAAGTATGTTCAGGTGCCCAAAGATATTTAACATGCAGTATTAGTGCTCGCTTCGGCAGCACATATATTAACATGCAGTATTAGCCTTATGCACAAGTAAGAAAGTGCCCACAGCATCTGCACTGAGGAATGTTTAGAAAACAGGAATCTTCTTCAAGACTCTCCTAACCAGGTTGTCATTGTTTATGATACACCGTCACTAGGAACTCATTTCATCGGGCAAACCATTGTCTTTTACCTTTTATGTAAATGTAAGCCACGTGGATGTAGTGAGCAGAAAAGAATTCAAGGAGTCAAAATTGCTAAAGAGAACATTTCTCCTAGAGCTGCAGTAATTAAAATGTAGACCACAGTTTTGTATATTAAGTATGACACTTAGCCTAATATAAAGACAGGAGAAACACTTTTTTAAAAAAATTGGAAACTAGGGCCCCTGGGTGGCTGAGTCAGTTAAGTGCCTGCCTCTAGATTTAAGCTCAGGTCATGATCTCATTGTTCGTGGGATAGAGCCCCACGTTAGGCTCTGCACTGGCAATGTGGAGCCTGCTTAGGATTCTCTCTCTCTCCCTCTCTCTGCCCCTCCCCTACTCTCTCTCTCTCTCTCTCTCTCTCAGAATAAATAAACTTTTTTTTTAATGGAAAAGAATAAGAAGGATGGACCCATTGTTTCCTGGGTTGTTCCCCATGTGTCTTATCTTCCTAACTGAAACCACAGCAGCATGGTAAAGAGGACCTTTCAGCTTCTCGGGGCGGCAATGACAGGAACCAATTGAGACCCCAGTGCCCCACTAGGATGACATGAATCTGATGAAGTCAGGTTTGCTACCTAATAACCTGAAAGGACGGTAGAAACAGGAAAACAAAATGAGTGATTGATACGAACCATCCTTAGTATTTAGGCAACAGTGAGGGTGGAATCTTTTGGAGACGTAGGAATGTAACCCATATGGCCATGTCTGGATAGTTCTAAAATTCACTTTTAGAGAAAAGTGGCCAAGGTAAAAGCTCAGCCTTGAGAAAAACATGCAAAGACCGAAGGGGAAAAAATAGATTGGTGTCCGACATCATTTCTCAAAGTATAACCCATGGGACACTAGTCTTGCCAACACCTCCATCTTTAAAAAGGGCTCATGGTCAAGTAAGTTTGGGAAAGGTCCTCATGTGCACACCCTGACTTCTTGCAGAGTGACAGCACACATCACATGTCAAAGCTCTGAGCCGACGGAGAGGAAAGAAGTCAGCTTCATTACACCTAGAGTTTCTTTTATCATGGGGATTATTTTCCCATTACCTGCCATTGCATTTCAAGTGGAAAGTGGGGGAGGTCCCTTTTATTTTTAGTGAAATGTCATTTAAAAGTCTCAGGGCTGCAAGGGATCAGTGTTGGATGATAGTCCTCAAGTCTGTGTTTCTGCAAGAAAGACTTCCAGCAGTGCCCAGCCCCATCGAGCCAACTGTACAGGTTGTTCAGGGAAGACCAGAAAACTAACAAAGAAAATTGCGTAAATGAAACACTGTGGTCCACACGGAACTCCCATCCTTCCTATTAGGGACCCACTTCTGGCTAAATAAACGTCACACTGGGATTATTTCCTCTGTTAAGCCGAATAGTCCTGAAGATAAGGCAACATTCTTCCTGACACAATAAGCCATTGAAATACATTTATAACAAATCCCAGCTACACCAAAGTTATCTGTGCTGCTGACAATGGGATTTCTTCCCACCTGTCTCTTTCATTATGTCCCCAACAAAGGAGCTATTACTCTTGCCCTGGAAAAAGATAGCGTTTTGGCCCTTGGAGCTCTGACAATTGCACTCAGCCCATTTAATTACTTTCAGCGCAGGCACACACTCTACTAACAGAGCCAGATCAGCAGGGGCTTCCTGTAGGTCACAGGAATAGTGGTTAATTGAGACTTATTTATGAGAATCTATGCCCACAAAGAGGAGAGAAAGAGTGGCCATTCTCTTTCCTGTACCTTGAGGTCCAGAAATCAGGATCCAGTCCACCCAAGGGCCTCCAAAGCTAAGTCAACAAACAACAGCAAAATGGGAAGTGTGGTGAAATGCGATTTCTGTGCATCGTGTACATGTTGAGAAAATTAAAGATCCCGCCACCCCCCAACCCCCTCGCCGACCTCAGTGTGTGTATAGCTTACCTTTGCTCTCAGACCCATCCATCACCCTCCCTGGTGACTGCCCCTCTAACCCCACCCATCCCCCTGCACCACTAAAAACACAAACAGAAATGAAAACCCCGGCTGGTCCATGTTAAGATGGCAACTGCTGTGACAACTTTCCCCAGTGGTCTGTCTGTGCAGAAGTGTATCTCTGAGCTCCGTAATCGATCATTGGCTCTTCATCTGCTCGCGGGGGGTCCCCGCTGAAGCTCATTGCTTCGCCACTCCTACACAGCCCTCTTCTGCTTTGTGGCTTTCCTACCTGTGTACAGGGGAAACCCCAGAGCACCTTCAAACACTAACTAAAAGGGGCCCTAGGTGTAAACCAAGTTTAAGGCGTTGTCTTCTAAATCACTCTGGAAATACCCTGCGGGTCTCCTTTGCTATGAAGGGGCCTCACTACAGCCCCAGATAAACCGCAAGGGGAATTATTTGGATACATTCATTTGTGGGCCTTCACGCGCTGCCCAGGCCACTTGGGTGGTAGCTGAACCAACGTGACCAAAAGGGAGGTGGGGGAAGGGGGAGTGAGTTAAATCTGAGCGTGATTTTCTTGTTATTCAACCCAAGGCAGTTTGTTTTAAAATAGAAGCTGAGCTCAGGGAAACCATGGCCATTTAACCGAACTTTATTTTCTAAGTTAAAATACCTTCCTTATACAGTCATGTCTTTCTTTCCTCGTGGTAAGTTACAACGAAAGAAGATTGAACAGTGCAGAGGTCTGGATAAACATGGGAAAATGTTCAGAGTTCATCTAAGTTTTATCAGACGACCCACGCAAGAAACCCAGCTGGGGGACCTCAGGAGAACGGCGTACCAGACACTCGTGGCTACAAATACTATTTTGCCTCAATCATAGCCATTCACCCACTTCATGACAGGCCAGAGAATTGGAGCGAAAGGATTTCTGGCAATGACAGCAAGCCTTTCTCCCAAAAAGCATAGCAGTGCAGGAGCAAATAACAAATACTTGGGTGCCATTCCCCAGCAGGGCAGATGCAGAGGTAGAGGTTGAGATGTGGGCTCCCGTCCCAGATCCCTCGTCATACGGGATCCCCTCCACCCTACCTGTAGACTCACTGAGGCTACAGCTATCGTGCCTCAGCTTACTACGGACCTCTTTGGGATCGCACAGCAGGGGAGACGTTGCTTGTGGAGGGAGGAAGAGGCTAAGGAGGAATGTCTTAGACTTAGGAGTCTAAGACGCGTATTTTCATGCAATAAAAATACAAGAATCTACCATGCACAAGGGGCGCCACTGGATACAATGAGAGACAGAGATGTTTACAAGGTTCACCGCCTTCTAGCATCTTTATAGACTCTAGGGAGTGCCTTGTACCGATGGGGCATAGCAGTACTAATCCCCGTGCATAAATAATGACAACCACAAGAGGAGATAGAAACGAAGAGTAAACTTGTTCTGTGCGGACCCGGGTTGGGGCCCCAGGGTAACCATAAAGACTCCCTGAAGCAGGTTTTCCAGCATACTTCAGCTTTGGTTTCCCATAAGCAGAAATGGAGGGAAAAAACACCTCCGTCCCCAGGACTTTGTTGAATATTAAATGAGGGGAGGCATAGAAAGTGCCTCGCCCCCAGACTGACACAATCGGATGGCTTCCTGAGATTGAGATCAGGCCCTATGAACTATAAGCAGTGTCTCTCTGGGTTTGTTTGTGGTTTCTGAGAGCGGTGGAACCCCACGTACCTCCACGAGCCAGGGATCTCCGAAACGAGTGAAAAGTAATGCTAGGTACTCGTGTTTACAGAGCCCTTCATATAAGCTGGATTCTGTGTTAAAGGCTTTTCAAATATCACCTTGTTTAATCTTTACATCATCTGAGGAAAGTCCTAAAAAATTCTCAATTTACAAATGAGGCACCTGAAAATTGGAAAGGTTGAGTAACTCCCCTGAATTCACATCGGATCCAAACCAGGGGCTTTCTGACTGAGGGGTTTGTGCTGTTCACTACCTACTTGGATCTCCAAGCTTTCAACCTTGGGTGGATCATTACCTACTTGCATCTCCAAGGTTCCAACCTTGGGAGGGTCACTACTTAACTTGTGTCTCAGGTTTCAACCTTGGGAGGGTATACATCAACAGCACTCTCAGAAGTCTGAGCCCATCGACAGTGGGGCTGGCCTCATTCAGACACCCCTGAAGAAGCCAGGAACACGGAAAGTTCCCCCGGACCAGGACAACGGCACGATCTCTCATCCAGGCTGGGGAAAGAGCTCTAAAAACTGTACTGCCATCTTCTCAGACACAGGGGAACACCCAAAAGCCTTTATAATTCTTGTTCTGAAATGTTCCTCTAACTCAGGGGTCTGGAAACTATGGTCAAATCCAGCCGAAAGTCTGCTTTTATAAATTAAGTTTTATTGGAACACAGCCATGCTCATTTGGTAATGTGTCCTTTCTGATTGTCTTCGTGCCATGATGGCTGATATGAATAATTATTAAAGACACTAAATGGCCCACAAAGCCTAACATTTTTGTGATCTGGCCCTTTACAGCAACAAGTTATCAACTCTAGCTCTAAGCTTACTGTTTCCATTTCCGTTGCTTTAACTGCTGTGGTGACATTATGAGACACATACATTTGGTCCCTGCCCCCAGTTCCTGACCCAGAACTCCTAAAACCCTTGAAATTGTCTGAATGACGGGAGCGTTTTTTGTTCTAACGAAGAGAGGTTTGGTGGGCTTGTGGATAGCTTCAGGATGGGGATAGGTTACCAGAAAGACCAAGCCGTGATTAGAAGCTTGGAACTTTCAGCAACACCTTCCATCCTCCATTAAGAGAAGGTGATTAAGTTCATCGGTCATGTCTACATGATGAAGCCGCCATAAAAATCCCTAAAGTACAGGGTTCGGAGCTCCCAGGTTGGTGAATACTTTCATGTGCTGGGAGTGTGGCACACCCCAACTTCATGGGGACAGGATTTCTTGCATGTGAGACCCTTCCGGATCTCACCCTATATACCTTTTCATCTGGATGTTCATCTATATCCTTTATAATATCCTTTATAAACTGGTAAACAAAGGCAAATGTTTCCCTGAGTTTGTGAACGACTCTAGCAAATTATCTAAAGGGGGTGGGGAGTGTGTGGGAGCCCTTGACTTTGTAGCCAAGTTGGACAGAAGTACAAGTAGCCTGGAGACCCATTACTTGTGACTGGTGTCTGAAGGGAGGGCAGTCTTACGGACCCGAGTGTCCGTGGAGCTTGTCACTAATGCAGGTAGTTAGTACCAGAATTGAATTCAATTGTAGGACACCTTGTCTGTGTCTGGAGGGTCGGAAAATTGGTTGATGTGGGGGAAAAAAAATCTCTCCCACATTTGGTGTCAGGAGTGTTGGGGTAAAGAAATAGTCTTCCTTCCGTCATGATTTCCAGACTTGAGATTTGCCTATGTGACAACCTAAGATTTCTTAACTCTTCGGTAACGCCCAGTCATTTGTCTTCAGTACGTCCCAGGAGAATTCGTCACATGGCGCCTTTCATAACTTGACCTCTAACTATATTTCTATCCTCTGCTCTTGTCTCTTCCCCCACCACACACACTTGTGACAGAACCGCAGTGACCGTACCCTTCATCTGTAAATATCCCAGGCTCTTTTAGGCCCCGGTACGTTGCACCTGTACATTGTATCTGCCTGGAGTCCCCTTCTTCATAGCAGGGGAGCAGCCACTCTTTCTTCAAGATCCAGCTCCAGTATTTCTAGCCTTCACAGTTTGTCACTCTCCCCTATATTGTGTTTTAGTTTTTTGTGTCCGCCTCTGCCTATCCTGGCTGTACATTTCTTAAGGGCAAGGTCTATATATCAATTTCTTTTTATATTCAACAGGCGTGGCACAGACGCTGGGACATGGCAGGTACTCAATGGATGTGTATTTGACAAATGAGCTGTAAAGGCATGTATCGATTGACGTCTCCATGAGTAAAGCACATTTCTCCCTGACATCACCGTCCCTATCTCCTCACTTCCACTAACACCTGCCAGGAGTCCTTTGTACGTGGGGCAAACACAGACTTCACAGTGAGCATGGAAATGGGTGAAATTACTCTGCCCGAAGCCTACTCTTCATTCCCCCAGTTCACCAACGTAAGCCTGTAACCACTTAAGCCTGACCTGTAATGATGGCAAAAGAATTATGTTTTTCCTGAGAGATTGTGAGGAATGGTCACTGTACCAGAAGAAGTGGGTCTAGAAGTGACAGAGAGACCATACTGGAATGTGTCGGTGGGGGCAGGAGGGAAGCATTACCCAGGGTTCTATGGGGGTCAGAGGCAGGCGAGAGTGTGCTTGGTAAGGTCGAGACAGCTCCGTTGACAGCGGTTACCTCCCAGCTGCATGGCTCGGGACAAGTGTACCAAATAAAGTCAGCGCTGGAGAAGAGCAGTGTGTGTGTGTGTGTGTGTGTGTGTGTGTGTGTCTAAGGCTGATGGACACGCTCTTTGGACGCATTCATTGGTTCATTGTTCAGAAATAATTTTATTTCCAATCTCAAGTCATAGATCAAGCAGAAAAGGCCTGGGATTCACAGGACTAAATCATGAGTAAAGAGAAAGAAGAGAAGAGGGCGAAGAAAACAAGGAGAAACAAGGAGAGAATAGAACAGTTACAAAGGAGAAATGCAAAAGAAGGCAAAGGCACACCATCCAGTGAGCAGAGGTGACGGGAAATGGCCCCCGCGTCATCTCTAAGGTCTCAGGCTCTCCCCTTCCTAAGCACCTTGTCTCTACTCCAAACATGATTGGCTCCTCTGCTGGTCACACAGACATTTTCTACCTTTTCCTCCTCTGCTTTTCTCCCCTTCCCTCTCTCTTCTTCCATCCCTCCTCCTGGGCCCCCCAAGCCTCTATCTCCCTCCTTTTCTTCTCTCTTTTTCTGTTCTTGTTGCCCCATTTTCTGTGCCTCCTTTCCAGTGTGAACCCACAAAGGGTCTGTGCCTCGGGGATGGAACTCCGAGGCAGTGAGAAGAGTCTGCTTTCCACTGGGAGCCATCGAGGAACCAGTTCTTGACTGTGCCAGACTGGAGTACAGGCGCTCCCCTGTGCCTGAGAAAAGTGGCTTTCTTTGGGGAGGGTCAAACACACACACACACACACACACACACACACATACACCAGCAGCTGCAGAAAGGACAGAAAGCGTGCCCGTGAGTTCAATCCCTCTCCTCTGACAGCCCTCATCAGGCTCCAGGCTCCTGACTCCAGGGAACAATGCCAGGGTTCAGGGTGTTTAACGTGATTCCTCTGCGGGGAGTTCCAAACTATCATAGTCAAATTCGGAGAAGTGTGAGGTCGTGCTAGAGGCAGAGGAATAGCCTGCATGCTGTGGACTCACCGTGTCACATCGAGTTTCTGTTGCGCGTAATTACACGTGTGGCGAGAGAAGGAGACGGTTTGCATGGAGTGCCCCAGTAATAATGGGATAGGGAAGGGACTTGAGCTGGAAGTTCATGGACACCTTGCACAGATGATACAAACACACATTGTACCGAACAAGTCAGTTGTCAAATTTTGTTGGTCCATCCTCAGCAATGTCTGCAATCATCCACCCTTTTGCTTCCTTTCCACGTCATTGCTGGTACCCTGGTTCAGCTCCCATTGCCCGAATGAGAGACTATTTCCACAGTACGGCTGACCTTTGAACACCATGGGTTTGAACTGTGCAGCTCCACCTACGCACAGATTTTTTCGATACGTTACAATACTACAAACGTGTTTTCTCTTCCTTATGAATTCTTACTACCATTTTCTTTTCTGTAGCTTGCTTTATTGTAAGAACACAGTATAGATACACATAATACACAGGGCACCTGGATGGCTCAGTCAGTTAAGCATCTGACTCTTGGTTTTGGCTCAGGTCATGATCTCGCGATTTCATGAGTTCGAGCCCCACGTCCGGCTCTGCGCTGACAGCGTGGAGACTGCTTGGGATTCTCTCCTTCTCCCTCTCTGTCTGCCCCTTCCCCCGCTCACACTCTCTCAAAATCTCTCTCTCTCTCTCTCTCTCTCTCTCAAAAATAAATAAAAACTTCAAAAAAAGAATACACATAACATACAAAATATGTGTTAATCAACTGTTTCAGTTATCAAGAAGACTTCAGGTCAACAGTAAACTATTAGTAGTTAAGTTTTGGGGGAGTCAAAAGTTACACATGGATTTTCGACTGTGGGGTGTCAGCACCTCTAACCCCGGTGTTGTTCAAGGGTCCACTGCATCCCAAATAGTTTCCACCCCGCCTAGAGCTTTCCTTTCCAGTCTTACTTGTCTGCTAAAAGCAAGTTGATTGTCATAAAGAAAAATCTCACACCGTCTTATAACCCCTCCACTCACCTACGGGTAATAGCTCATTCTGCTCCTGTTGGCATCCATGGCCCCTGTCCTCAGCCCATCTTTCCAGACTCACTTCCTACCACTCTTGTCTGCCATCCTATATCCTGGCCATAGAGGATCACTGGTCCTCTCACAACATGTCTCATGTGGAATTAGTTTCATGTTGAACTAGTTCCATGACTTTAAAAAAAAATAAAACCTCCAGCTGCAGACATGATACTCCTGCCCACCTAACTTTCCAGGCACATTCATCTGTTATCTTGCCCCTGAAGCAAATGATGTTGCCTTCCCCTGACTCCCTGGAACACCCAGGCAGGACTTATCCTTGGAAAGCCATTAAATATCTACATGTTGGTCTATACATTCATTCCTGAACTAACAGCTCATTGAAGACAGGGCTCATTTAGATTTTATTCATCTTTTATCTCCCATCGTATTTTGCATAGGGCAAAAACAGAAGAAGTAAACCATTTGATATAGTGAACAAGTAAACACAATTGCTTCTGGAACTCATAAGCTAAACTCTATGACAGGGAAATAAAACACAATGGCAAGAAAAACATATAAATTACATATACAACCCAAACCGCACAGTTCGTTCAGAAAGCAAAATGGCACCAGGAAGTTGTTAGGAGTTTATAGATGGAACCAAAGAGGTAAAAGCAACCGTGTTGGTGAAGCCTTTGAGACCAAAGTGAGATTGTGATTATGTGGGGGCAGAAAGGAAACTAACCTATTCCGTGCTAAATATTGGGCTCTTTACTGGCATTATCATTTCATCCTTAGAACCATCCAGTATCGCACATAAGAGATTTGCCTAAGGTCATCCAACTTTGAAGGGGGCAGAGTCGGGGCTCCGACCGAGGCCTCCCAGGTTCCAAGCCTGTGTCTTTTCCATGGCATTCTATTACCCCCGTGGGGCATGGGTGGGTCAGGGGCACTGGGTCTCTGCAGTTGGGTGGAAGGCAGTGGGTGCAAAGCAGCTACAGGGCAGAGGAGGCCACGGTGGGGAGAGCAGAGCCAGGAAATCCTGTGGAGGGAGAGGGGCTGCACAGATCTCAGCCTAGGAAGGAAGCTGAGGGGGACCTCTGGTAGGCAGCAGCTAGCCCAGTACAGTGTGCTTGTTCAGAGCAGACAGTACGAGAGAGCTGGGCCCTCCGGGGGGACACTGATGAGCCCAGGAACAGTCTTGGATTGTGGGATGCTGTGTCCTGGAAGGCGGGAGGGCAGAGGGCAAGGGTGTAGCAGGAAGCCCTCGGGAAGAAGGTTGTCCTGTAGAGAGGCCTGGCTATCAGATGGGCAAAGCTTCCTGGGGGCTGGCTGTGCATGTCATGGGGCGAGTGCTCCAAGAGGTCGTCTTTGACTCACCGTCCTAATCTCACAGCTGGTAGGAAGGAAACAGGAATCAATGAATCCTCTTTTCTTCAAAGGGCCCATTTGATGAAGTCAGATAACAAATTAATCCCATCAAGAGACCACCTGAGTTATTTTAAACAGATAGGTTTGCTGCCTAATTACAACATTGAACACCAAGCAACTCAGCAAATAAGTAAGTAATATATCAGGCATTACATAATGCCAGCCTTGTTACTTCTACTTCGACTCTTAGTACTAGTATTTTTTTTTAACGTTTATTTATTTTTGAGACAGAGAGAGACAGAGCATGAACGGGGGAGGGTCAGAGAGAGGGAGACACAGACTACGAAACAGGCTCCAGGCTCTGAGCTGTCAGCACAGAGCCCGACGCAGGGCTCGAACTCACGAACCGTGAGATCGTGACCTGAGCCGAAGTCGGACGCTTAACCGACTGGGCCACCCAGGCGCCCCTAGTATTTATTATTAATATTATTATTGTTCTCTACTTAATTTTATTACGTTAGCAGAGTTTCATTAATTGGGCACCTTCTGTTTGCCAGCCATACTTCTAGGAGCTCTACGTGCTTACCTTACTCGTTAAAATCTAGCAGTGGGGCGCCTCAGTGCCTCAGTCGGTTAAGTGACCGACCCTTGATTTTGGCTCAGGTCACGATCTGACAGTTCGTAGTTTGAGCCCCACGATGAAGGCTTCTGATCCTCTGTCTCCCTCTTTCTGGCCCTCTCCCGCTTGCACCCAGGCTTTCTCTCTTTGTTTCTCAAAAATAAATAAACGTTAAAAAAAATTTAAAAACTACAATTCAAAAATAAACTCTAACAGCTGGTAGTACAGTAAAAGCTTGTTTGCGAGCATAATTCATTCCAGAAACATGCTTGTAATCCAAAGCACCTGGATGTAAAAGTGAATTCCCCCGTAAGAAATAACGGAAACTCAGAAGATGCATTCCACAACTCAAAAATACTCATGTAAAAATATTACAATACTGTATATAATGCAAAATAATAAAGAAAATACAAAATATAAAGAAAAATAAACAAATTAACCTGCACTTACCTTTGGAAACCACGGCTGGTGTGAGGGAGACAAGAGAGGAGGGTTATCATGTAGGACGACACTCACTAATGGAATCACTGGTATCTATTGGCTCAGTGAAACCCTTTTCTGCATGGAGACCGTTGTATACACTCGCACGGATGTTGGCTACGGTACAGTATTAATAAACTCTTGTCATATTCTGTATTTAATGTAATTGGCAATAAGGCAGCAGAGGAAAGGGTCTATATCTGCAGGCAGCCTGACCTAGAATGAAGCAAAGCATTCCTAAGCTCACTGTTGTATGAAAAAGCAAAGAACTGTCCACAGGTGCTTTGAAGTGACAAAAAATACACTAGTACCAGTTGTGGGCACCTTCCAACGTTCTGGAAAACCACTGATTTCTGCCAAACACCACGGCCTGAGACGGAGCATCCAAACATGGGAGACAATCACCCACAATCCTACAGCAATAGAGAGACAGAAAGAGAGAAGAACCATTGGTTCAGTTGGGATCAGGTGACGTTCGGCATCACATACTACTGGTATTACAAGACATCGCTAGTTTATCAAGTTAAAATTTATTAGAAATGCTCATCTTGCAGAACACTTACAGAACAGGTTACTCACAATCCAAGGTTTAACTGTATTTGCCCTGTGATGTCAGTCTCCAAGGCATATCAATGACAGATTCTTAGGTTGATTGTACCTGGGAAAGAAGGCTTGTCAACTCGAAGGACCTCCAGGAACTCTCTATGCCATTCGTGAGCTCTGTGTTATTTTAATATCTTAATTCTCACTCCCTAGCCTTGTATGAGAAAGGAGCTAGGATGCTAAAGCTGCCATTTGTGTGGACCTCCTCTTGCCATCCATCCAGTCAATGCCCTCCCACCCCCTCCACCACAGAGAAAAATTGATCCTCACCAGAGTGAAGAGTCAGCACCAATGAGACCCTTTTATTTTTAACTAAATGACCAGTGACTTTTGACTCATGCCAGAAATAAATGTGTAGATGAAAGATCATATGGCACACAAAAACTACCAGGTCCAGCCGATGTCCTCCTAGGAAATTTAGTATAGCCACAGTGACCTCAGCTCTGTACTCTCGAAACTCTTCAATGATCTGATGGCAAATGAAAATACATAAGAGTTTTTGGTCAGAAGTATTACAAACTCTTTGTTCGCCCATGTGCAACTCAGAAACAGCTTCCCCTTTCCACATTCTGTCTAACATCAGTTATCAGCTCTGCCTCAAAGATCAAAATATGATATTTTATTCGCCTGTACTGTGTTTTATGTAAGATGTCGGTCATATCAGAACTACTCTTATTATTACAGAAGTTAAGAAAATAAGAGACATTGGAATATTATTTGGCAGTCAAAAAAATGTTGGGGCGTCTGGGTGTCTTAGTTGGTTAAGCATCCGACTTAGGCTCAGGTCGTGATCTCATGATTCGTGAGTTTGAACCCCATGTGCAGCTCGGCACTGTTAGCACTTCGGATTCTCTGTCTTCCTCTCTCTCTGTCTCTCTCTGTCTCTCTGTCTCTCTCTCAAAGACAGACAAGCATTAAAAAAAAAATCTTATTAAAAAGTCTAAACCTTCCCATTGACTTAAGATCAGTGTCTGTGTTTCTTTGAGAAAAAAAAAGAACAAAATCTTGCCATTTGCAACAATGTGGATGGAACTAGAGTGTATCCTGCTAAGTGAAATAAGTCAGAGAAAGGCAAATACCATGTGACTTCACCCATCTGTGGAATTTAAGAAACAAAACAGATGAACATAGGGGAAAGGAAGGAAAAATAAGACAAACACAGTGAGGGAGGCAAACCACAAGAGACTCTTAAATACAGAGAACGAGCAAAGAGTGGCTGGAGGGGAGGTGGGTGGGGGGGATGGGCTATGTGGGTGACGGACATTGAGGAGGGCGCTCGTTGGGATGAGCACTGGGTGTCATACGTAAGTGACGAATCACAGGGTTCCATTCCTGAAACCAATACTACACTGTATGTTAACTAACTTACATTTAAATAAATAAGTTAAAAAAAAAAAGAAGAGACACTGACTTATAGAATAAAGAAACACAGCCCTGTTTTATTTCTTTGTACCTTCTTGAAAAAAAAAATATGCCTCATCAAGTCACCTTCTGCCCTGTCCGAATTTTATGAGAGCACGCTAGCCCCCGCCCAGCTCTCTTTCCCACCACGACTTCCACCCTCTCCAGTCATAGACTTTGTCAACTGCCCACTCGGCTCTCCAACGGTTGTGCCCTCATTCTGACATGCCTGGTTGATGTCATTCTTACACTGGTCAATCCATTGCCTGTGTTTTGACAGAACATTTGCATATATGACACTTGTATATATGAACTTATGTACATTCACATATATATATATATACGCATATAAAATTAAACACACACGTATATATACATGCATCCCACTAGCTGCCATTGTTGTGCACCCACTATGTGTAGGGATAGGGTTCTGAAGTAGACTGTAAAGAAATGTATGCACCCTGAGAACAAGGGTATTATCCTCCTGTATACACAATCTATGTGCTTCGTTATTGCCTCAGTCTTTTGTCCTGTCCGGCACTGCAGACACGAAATAAATCGCTGTTTACTAATGAATCCAAAGGACTAAGGAAGGGACGAGAAGGAAGGGCAGTGTGATCCTTGGGGTGGACCTTCAGGAGCCAATTCATTTGACTTTTAACACTGACGTCACCCTGCCCCTTTTAAGGAGCCTCTTACATTTACTGCCTCCATACCAGTCCAAGTCTGTGGTCAGGGCTCCCTGAGACCAAACGAATGGAGTAAGAGCAAGGAAATTCACTAATATAGCCCTTCGTTCATAAATTCTCTCAGCCACCGGTTGGACTAAATGTCATGTGACCGATGAGCTGGTTTAATGTCCTTTCCCAAACCTGAGCAGGTCTTACAAAGCTGAAAACCGGATGGCGTTCCACCAGAATAACGAATTAGGTAGAGAGGACCTAGGGAGAAACTTCTGCTTAAATCCAGTTAGTCAAACAGAATAAGGCAAAACAAAATGAAAACCTGTTTCAGCAAGTTTGAGTTTTAAAAGTTTGTGGGATGTGTATACAGAGAGAGAATGCTTGTCCACAACATGTACCGGGCACCTCCTGCTTGCAGAAGCCAGTGGTTGCTTGAGGAAGATGTCACCCAAGGAGAAGACAACTTCTGTAAGACACAGCTGCACAGGAAGTCAAAAAGACACTCTCTTGGATGATGGCCTATGTCTTTATACTGTAACATTCTATGGAGAGGCCAGGAAAGAAAGGATAAAAGAGCGAGGGTAGAAACCAACGAAGAACTGAGATTTACTGAGTCCGGTTCTAGACATTTAAATTATATTGAAGTCACTTCATGGAGGACAGGCAAGCAGTCAGAGTGGAAAGCACGTGGCACTGTGTCCACAGGCTGGCATCCCACTCGTGCCTCAGCCTCCTGACAACTTTGTGACCATAGGCCGGTCACATAAACTCTGTGACACACCATGTCCTCATCTACAGGCAATTAGCTTGGTCATCTTGGTGTTTCCTTCTAGCACTAATATTCTGAGATCATTGTCTATCTTGCTTTAAAATATTTTTTTTCTGACCTCCCCGGCCAGCCAGTTCCAGAATTTGGTGACACTTATTATTTCCTTATGTCTAATTGGAATCTCCCCTCCTACATTTTGAACTAACTTTTTCAGCTTGGTCCTTGGCAGAGTTATAGAAGAATAGGCATTTTCTTGATGAAGAGCCACCATGTGCTTAAAAAAAAACCCAGCAACTCTTAATTTTCATGAAAGTGACACATGCTTGTTGTGTAAGCACTTGGAAATATAAGAGAGTGTAGAAAATAAAATAATAACTGCTTATAATCCCACCCTGAGAGCTAATCCCTGCTTATGTGTATTCCTTTCCAGCCTTGTTTGTTTGTTTGTTTTAGTGTGGGGCCATATGCCAAATGTGCTTTTGTATTCTGATTTTTAAAAAAAAAATTATCACATCTCATGAGTATTTTCTATCATTAAAATTATTTAACATTAAACCATGTTAAAGATGGTTTAATGTTCTATTACATGAAAACATATGAAATCCATTATTGGACTTTTGTTTGTGATTTCAGTTGCTCTAAACTAACTTTTATTTTTACCGAATACCAACATATACATACAAAGTTAAGGTTAAATGCAAAACTTTTAGGAGAAGACAGCAGACGCCTGCCGATCCTTCCTGACTCTACAGCCTTATTCCCGATGAGAGGCTTTTCCAACCTGTGACTGTCTCCTTATGTGATTACCTCCATGCTTCAAAATTATGTGCTTCTATATTCACTCTAGATTCAACAGTTTTTTGGCCAAAATTGGTGACCCTGTCTGCTGGCAGCTGAGGATTTAACACTCTTATCCCAACATCTCCCACTATCTCTCCTCTTGCAATTCTCCCATGAGAATAAAATCACAATTTTTGGTTAAATCAAGAGTCCGCATGGCAATGATTATGATTCTGAAAATATTCTCTGCTGAGACAGGAGTACACTGTGATTAAATGTAACTGTTTTGCATGTACATTTTATTTTTATATGTTTAATAATTGGATATTTTTGGTTTTGTGATTTGCTCAGTTTTCTATGGGCATGTCATGGTTTCATCTCAAACTTGCCTGTAACTTCCAACATTGCCAAATACATCAAATAATCTGTGAGTTATGTTTGTTTTCCCTAAAAAACATCCTGCAGACTGTCTTACTATTCTGTTCTAGTGTCACTGATTGCTTGATAGGCTGGGTACACATCCGTTGTCCAGATACTTACCATTGCAATCATCCTGGGGGTTCCTTTGCCTCCATTGGGTTCTCTTGCTTGTTCAGTTACTTATTTATTTATATTTTTATTTACTTATGTATTTATATAATTTATTTTTGATTTTCATGCCTTACTCTTAGTTATTTTCACTCTTTTTTTTACATGAAGCATATCATCCAGCAGCATTCTGAGAAAAAGTGCATGAAAGGTAGAATTTTGAGCCATGGTGCACATGAAAATGTCTTTAATTTTTCATCACCTTCATGATTGATAGTTTGGCTGGGTATAGCATTGTATGTTGAAACTCCTCCATAACTTTGAAGATATTGCTCCACTGCCTTCTAGCTTCTATTTTTGCTTTTAAGTAACCCGATGGCATTCTAATTCCAGAATTTACGTATGTCACATTTATTCCTTTCTCTGGAAGTTTTTTTAGAATCTTCTCTTTATTGATGGTATTTTCAAATTTCATGACAATCTGCCTTGAAGGGATCTATCTATCTATCATCTATCTATCTATCTATCTATCTATCTATCCATCTCTCTATTAATTCATTTTTCTGCTACTTGGTGGACCCTTTAATTCTAGAAATCTATAGTTTTGAATTTTTAAAAAAATATGATATCTCTCATAATGTATTCCTTTTTGTTTAAAAAAATCTTGACCAATATGAACAGTGAAATATAGTATGTGTTTTAATTAGGTTTCTTTGTAACTGATGAGCTTACAATTTTAAAATTTACTGCTATTTTTTTAATTACACAAATAATACATACATTTTCCATCTTGCACACAATTTGAACAATACAGAAATATACAAGCTGTGAAAGTCTTCCTCCCTCCAGCTTGCATTCCTACTCTCCCTAAAATAACCACAGCTAAGATTAAGCTGCATATCTTTTCAGCCACTGTTCTTATTATACGTACATAGACATACATTTGTTTGTACATACATATATAGTCTATGTATTTTTTGAGGGGATTATTTAAAATATATGAATAGAATCATCCTATACTTCTAATTTTGCAGCTGGCTTCCCCCCCCTCCCATGTCAACAAATTCTGGATAATTCTCCATAACTATATGCATACATTTCATGGTATATAAGCACCACACTGGTTTATTCAAACATAGATCAATTTAAATGTTTTCACTTTTGTTAATGATGTTTAAGTCCTGGTTAGGTATTAGAAGTATTAACTTTTTACAATAACATTTTACCATAAACAGTCATATTCTGTGATGGCATTTGTTACACAGCCCTTAAGCTGACTTGTTAGCCTGGACTATGAATCAAATTCAGTGGACCTTTCTACCGCTCAGTGGGAGAGAGGGGGGAAAATCAGCAAAAAAAAAAAAAAAAAAGAATAGTATTCTGGTTTACATGAAGCTCAGACTTATCTTCAAGAAACTGTACTGTGCCTTGGGGGCATGTCTCTGTTCTGATGAGAAGGAGGTTTGTCACAATCTTAATCTTGCTTCACTGGAGACTGATGATTCTGAACATTTGGCTATTCTCTGATGTGCGTAGTCCCCCCGCCAGCCAGCCAAGAGGTAATAAATACAACCGTAATAATGGTAATAACATTTGTATAGCACTTGATAGTAACACAGGCCTTTCAAATGCATTACCTCATTTGCTGCGCATGGTGCATAATAACAGCCTTGCAATTCGTCCTCATGGCTCCCATCAGCCACATATTTGTTAATGCTCAGAGTCTGGGACTTTGTGGGCCAACCTTCCAGCCAGGCGGGCCGGGATTAACAGATTCCTTCTTGTTATTCCACTGACTAGCTTGTGACTTGGGGCCATGACTCAGCCTCCCTTAGTCTCAGGTTCCTGAGTTAGCACGGAATGCTACGCAGTATTGTTGCTTTGATGAAATAATAGTACAAACGCAAAGTTTCAAGCGCAGAGCTCACATCTTTTAAGCATACAATAACAGAGCTCTGTTTTCCCTCTTTCCCAACCCAAATATCTTGGGGAAAAAATAGACGTATTCCTTTCTCTCTAGTTGTGCTAGGGATTTGCTTCTGTAAAAAAAAAAAAAAGCTAAGGATGCCTTAGAGACTATGCTCACTTTGCCAGGCCAGATGGGGAACAGGAGCAGAAGACAGAAGTCATCAGGAGGTGGCAGGAGGGTGTAGCTGGGGGAACGTATTGGTCCGGGTGGGTGGGTGGGGGTGAATGGGGCTCATTTGAATGCAGGATGCAGTGTGTTCAGGCAGTAAGGCTGCTGGCCTTCAAAACTGATTTGGCAATTAGTAAACATAGACCCATAACATCTCCCAGACTGATGAGCTCCAAAATTTAACCGCACGTACCTGTGATTAAGGGTTTGGGTGACAGGGTTCCAACACAGCCTCATTTGAGAACTGCCTGGCTATTAACAATCTTTGGATGCTGGAGCTAGGTACTCTTAGAGCCTCTTCCGGGGAGGCAGGAGTGATTCAGAAGAGACGACTCAGATAAAAATTGCTGGGATTTTGTTTTTCCCTTCTGTCCACCAACCCCCATTCTTCTGACACTGTTCTGTGTTCTTTGCCCTTCTTTCAAAGTATTATAGGACCGGACTCTGTGGGGGACAAAGCAAAGAATAATTGAGATAACACTGTATCTGAAATAACCAGGCCTCGAATGTACAATGAATGGAAGAATGGTTAGCAGGGTCTGGTAGTCCAGTAAAACGTCTTTGGTGTCGTGAGCTATTCTTTAACGTTATTTGAGGATGTTGGTTTATGATTATTTCCAGCTGGAGAGTCAAGTGACAAGTGTAATTATGGTCTGGCTGAAAAGGCTAAGAGGAAAAAAAGCCTCCCTTTATTGATCTTCACTGATAAAAGCCCAGTATGCACACCAGGAATTTTTAATGATCTATTGATATATTCAAAAGGTAAAAGATAGCAGTGATGATTACATTTAATACTTTAAATTCAAGGAAATAGAGGGGTGCCTGAGTAGCTCAGTCAGTTGAACATTTGACTCTTGATTTCAGCTCAGGTCATGATTCCGGGGTCATGGGATTGAGCCCTGTGACAGGCTCCATCCTGAGTATGGAGCCTACTTAAGATTCTTTCTCTCTCTCTCTCTCTCTCTCTCTCTCTCCCTCTGCCGTGCTCCTGAGCTGGAGTATTACCTAAGTATTATTGATTATTAGATGATGATGATGATGATGATGATGATGTAAGGTGTCATTAGACACATAAGGTGAATTTTCTACTTCTTGCTCTAGAAAAAAAGTTACGATTGAGTCAACTTTCTTTCAAATAAGAGTTTTTCTATCATGAGGTGATTCACAGTGATTAGATGAGTTAATAAGCTCCAGTGATTCTGGGTTTGGATTTTTTCTGAGGAAAAGAACATGGCTGACAAGACCTTATTAAATAAACTCATTATCAATCTGCTATGCCACAGATGTAAAAAAAAAAAATAGCTTTATTGGAAAATAGTGATAAAATGTTTCTCAAGGCAGTTATCATTGTTGTTTGCTGTTTTTGTGCTTGAAAAGTGTTTGCTAAATCTTAGGAATTATATTATAAAAGCTTTGGCTTACGGTAATTTCTAGATACTAGTTAGCATACCAGGATTCCGGTGATCTTGAGAAATGTACACAACTGTCCTCACCTTTGCTCACTTCCCTCTTCTACTGTTTCCTATCTCACTAGGGTAAAAAACACGAGCAGTATTTTCTCGTGTGTTTTTATGTCTGGGATCTCGGCACACGTTTCAATCTCATGTAATCTGGGTATTTGTTTATTTGTTGTACTTTTTTATTTGATAATCCATTACCTTTTGTCCTCCATTCCTTTTATTTTGGGACTCCTATTAATTAAGTTGTATACTGTTCTTATTTTTCTTTCTCTTCCATGTTGATGTTCTGGCCTTCTCTCTCTTATGCTCTGTGTCTTTTTTTTTTAAAAAAGCACCTCAAAAAAAATTTTTAAAAAAAGGGGGCGCCTGGGTGACGCAGTCGGTGAAGCGTCCGACTTCAGCCAGGTCACGATCTCGCGGTCCGGGAGTTCGAGCCCCGCGTCGGGCTCTGGGTGGATGGCTCGGAGCCTGGAGCCTGTTTCCGATTCTGTGTCTCCCTCTCTCTCTGCCCCTCCCCCGTTCATGCTCTGTGTCTCTCTGTCCCAAAAATAAATAAACGTTGGAAAAAAAAATTAAAAAAAAAAAAAGCACCTCTTTTTTCATGAAAGCACTGTCTTGTCTCTCTGAGGCTATTACCACAATTTTCTGACATTTTCTTTCTCTCCTTGATTTTCTTCATTTCGTCCCAGTTTTCTTTTTTCTTTCTTTCTTCTGCTTTCTCGTTTTGGTATTTGTTTTAACATTGCATCCTTCTTCAACATGACAGGTGATCCTTAGCTCTCGGTTTCTATTCAAAAACAGAGCACGAAAACTCAGATTAGAACCATAAGCAAAGCTACAGGAAAATTCCGAACCAGAGAAAATATTTGCTACGTACGACAGAATAATGATCAGCATTTATGTTTCTAAAGAGCATGAACAGATCAATAAGAAAAGATAACTATTTCAGTAAAAATGGATAGATGTCATGGAAAATCAATTTGCGAAATGCAGTTACCGAGCAAAATTTAGAAGCGTTTCACTGGCAATCAAATATACATTAAAAGAACAAGATGTCATTTTTAGCACCAAATTGTCTTTTATTCATCTGGGTTTTTCGTTTTGTTTTTGTTTTTGTTTTGTTTTTTTGAGCTGCAATTCTAAATGTTGGCAAGAATGAGGAAAGGATACTCTCATACATTGCTGGTGAGACTATAAATTGGCGAATGTTTCTTTCATGGTAACAGTTCAGCTGTGTGCATCGAGGCTCTGAAAAAAAAAAAAAAAGCATACCTTTTGAGCCAGTAATTCTACTTCTAATAATCTTAAGGGGATGAGCAGTCAAGTTTACAAAGATCCCTGTAGAACCCACTGTTGTTTATTATAGTGAAAAATGGACAAAATACAGGTGTTAAACATTAAGGGATTAACAGAATGAATTACCGTTACACTCATCTGAGGAATACTGTTCAGCTATAAGGGACTTATTTATCAACAAGGAAAAATGTTAATGATATGTTGCTATGTCAAAAAGGTATGATAGAAGACTATAAAAACGGAACTCCGTTTAAAACGATACTAGTTACGATATATACATACATAGAAAAAGCCCACCTACATGGGTTACATACATAAACTCTGATTATTTCTGGATGCTGGCAATGAGTTTTATTTTCTTCTTTATGTTTTTGTATATTTCCCAGATTATCTACAATAAACATCATACTCCATGCATAATAAAAATATTTCTTTAAAACAGAGAGAGAGAGAAAGTGGATTTAGAGAGGTTCTGAAAAGGGGTGTGTGTGTGTGTGTGTGTGAGAGAGAGAGAGAGAGAGAGAGAGAGAGAGAAAGCCTTGGTTGGGCCTTGCTTATTCATCAGTAGGCTTTGCCACAGAGTAATGAGATGGGGACCGAGTCATTTCACAGCAAAAACCCACATACCAATATCTGTGACTATCCCAGGCTGGTGAGTTTCTGTCTACAGAGGTAAATCTTCCATTTTCTTCCATACTGGGGGAATGTGAGATTAGCAGCCAGTATTCTGGGAGCCAGGGAGCTCCCACGATGAATTCCTCACTTGATTGGCCTTATTCGCAGCCTGGCATTCTCCTTCTATGCTCTGCTGTACCTGGGTCCTCCGGGCGAGCCTTCCAAGTTAACTTCCCCAGAGAAAACCTGCTTTCTCCCCGGGTGAAGGAAGGTTAGCAGACCAGCAGTGAAGAACAGGAAGACGTCTCACTATCCCTCCTGCTGATTTTTAGATTTTTTTTTTTTTAACATGTATTTATTTTCGAGAGGCACAGAGTGTGAGTCAGGGAGGGGCGGAGAGAGAGAGACACAGAATCGGAAGCAGACTCCAGGCTCTGAGCTGTCAGCACAGGGCCCGATGCGGGGCTCGAACTCACAAACCATGAGATGATGACCAGAGCCGAAGTCGGCCGCTTAACCAACTGAGCCACCCAGGTGTGCCTGAGTTTTAATTATTTTTAATGTTTATTTATTTTTGAGAGAGAGAGACAGACACAGCATGAGCTGGGGAGGGGCAGAGAGAGAGAGAGACACACACAGAATCTGAAGCAGGCCCCAGGCTCTGAGCTGTCAGCACAGAGCCCGACGCGGGGCTCGAACTCACAGACCGCGAGATCATGACCTGAGCCACCCAGGCATCCCGTTTTTATGCTGATTTTTAACTAAGCATCCTGTTTCAAGCCCCATCCTTCCTCTGGCCCTTCGCAGCACCTACCTGCCCCCAATCCCTAAAGCTTCCCAGGCCTCCGCAAATCAGATCAGCTCCTTTCTCGTGCCCCTCTCCTCAGCGTTCTTTCTGGGCTCTGACAAATTACTTAGTATTCACCCAGCTGTTTTCAGATTTCAAAATTTTGTTGACATTTCTTATTGGATGAGGTCCTCTTTCCTGTTCTCTTTCTTCCTATTGATTCGTTATCTTTTTTCTTCCCCTGCTCTCATCTTGATACTTTCAGAAGGAGCAGAGATAAACATGTGCATTCAGCCCAATACATTTAACAGTAAGTCTTGCGGATATTTATACATTTTCTCCTATTCATAAATACCGTTGTGTACAATGCATCATGTAGGAAGCTCTCGGGGCTTGGCGACGAAGCAAGTTACCGCTAACTTACGGAGGAGGAGGTGCGTGATGTCACTTGGATTCACCCGACCTAGTTAGAACTTGGGATGTGAAGGTTGTTTTCCTTCCCTGACTTGTCTAGCCATGGCCAGGGATGTGCAAAAAACAAGCGGCAAGCACAATATGCCAATTTCTCTATAATAAAATGTTGGGCTTGGAGAGGAAGGGAGCTGCAGCTGTTCCGTACAGATGGCAAATAGCTGACTGCTTTTAACAGGAAACAATGAAATATCTAAAGTGAATAGACGTAGCAAGAAATAGATGTGTGAGCTAAGTTCCCACTTCCCATTTAAAAAATTAACATGGATTTAGATTTTTTTAAATGAAAAGTCCCCCCGAAACCACTGCCCCAAGTAGAAAATTTCCAGAAAGTCAACTCGCTAAATACTGGGTCCCCAAATGCAATTAGACTTGCCTAACATGGATTGATTTTTCAGGAATAATCTTCGCACCCCTTGTTCCAAAGTCTTCATTACCACAGAGATGAGGTAATAAGGACAGATGTGTCCCCGTGTGGAGGTGTGTGTTTGTCTGCACACATGTGTTCACTTAGCCGCGAGATTTACAAGATTAGAAATTTCTTAAGGTGGCGAAATAGTGACATATTTTTTTAAATTCTCTTTCTCAGCTAAACATGTAGTTGGGATTCAGTAAATACTTGCCGATTGATTAATGGATTGTATTGTTGAAAAAAAGGGAGGGGCGCCTGGGTGGCGCAGTCGGTGAAGCGTCCGACTTCAGCCAGGTCACGATCTCGTGGTCCGGGAGTTCGAGCCCCGCGTCAGGCTCTGGGCTGATGGCTCAGAGCCTGGAGCCTGTTTCCAATTCTGTGTCTCCCTCTCTCTCTGCCCCTCCCCCGTTCATGCTCTGTCTCTCTCTGTCCCAAAAATAAATAAACGTTGAAAAAAAAATTTTTTTTTAAAAAAAGAAAAAAAGGAATGTTTGACCCCCAACAATACCAACAATACATCTGGATTTATAGGACACAAACAAGTTGACTGAGGAAAATATTGCTTAACAATTGTCAGTTACATCAGTCAGTCACGAAAGGACACATTCTGTATAATTCTACTCCTATGAGGTACATAGAGTAGTCAAGTTCATACAGACAGAAAGCAGAATGGTGGTCTCCAGAAGCTGGGAGAAGGAGGGAATGGGAATTCATGTCTTAGGGTACAGAGATTCCCCTGGGGGAAGACGAAGAAAGTCCTGGAAATGGATTGTGGTGATGGCTGTATAACAATAGGAATTTGACTTAATGTCACCGAACTACACACTTAAAAGTAGTTAAGATGGTAAGTTTTATGTTATGCATACATTACCACAAGAAAATAAAAGAATTGTCTTCGCATCATCAATACCTGGGTGGGGTTCCTTTTACCAGGAACATCTGGAATCCTGGAAAGATTACCTTGTTTACCACAGTGATTTTTGGTCTCCTGAATCTCAAGTTCATTGGATCAGATGCACTGGAGTCTGGTGAAAGGAACATTCATATCTGAATAAAACACAATGAAAACTTACTTCTTACATATTTCGTAGAGACCGCTCTCTGCCAATGTCACGCTATCATTTAACCTCTTCAGGGAAGATAAAGTTTCCATTGGGTAGATTCAGGCTTTGAGAAAGTGCTCGCCTCTTGAGTTTTCTAGCGAGCTCCATTGGAGTGAGCCTGGGTCACATTCATACAGATGTTTTCAGGCTGGATTGGCAGCTGAGCATGGGACACTTCAGCTATGGAGCCCCTGGTGTGGAAAACTCTTATTCCCATGGAATTTTGTTCCTCAAGTCTCCAGACATTTCCTTCTCTCTGTTATGATTTTGTACTCTTTGGAACATCTCAGCGATGTGATTCATTGACAGACACAACCCTGAGATCACTCAGGTATTTGCTAAGTGGGTTGCAGCAGTTTGAAAGAGCCAGCAGTCGTGCCCTGAGGTCCTAGAAGTTCCCCAACTTGGTTTTTGGAAGTCATGCATGGACTGGCCAGGCTTGCTCAAGCACTGTCTGGGAGGTCACTTGAAACTCTCCTCAGTGGGGCCCATGCTGAGGTGAAGAGTTTGAGAGGCTAAGCTGTGTACCCTTTTGAGAGGCTGGGCTGTGTACCCAGTGTGACCTCAAGGAAAATTCAAATTGTGAGCAAGGATAGAAGCAGACAAGGCCAGCGGGGAATCCAAGGTTGTGAGAGAGAAGGTGTCAGAGGCACACAGCCAGGTGTCACCGAGGGCAGGGGTGGCTGGTGAGGTAGACACAGGTCCTAAATTTCCTGGGCAAGATCAGACACCAGGGAGCAAAGCAAATTGCTGTCTCCAAGCACTGTGTGGCCAGAGAGTCACAACATTGATGACAAGGAGAAAGGTCACTTCATTAATCAGACGTGTTATCGACGTGATAGGAAACCTCTGCCTACGTGAGAATGTTCAAGTTATTAATTAAAGTTTTTTACGTTTCTTCCAGCGATGCAGTGACAAGGAGAGCTAGCTTGAGAGAGAACAAGGAACTAGAATTTCTCTTTTCGGGATGGTTTTGTCTCTCATTCTTTTTCGGGGTCTCAGCTCTGTCCCCTCATCTTCAATGCTTGATTAACTAAAGGTCATGTCCCGGTTTAGCATGCCTGAACTTCCCCCAGGGAATAACTGCTCCTTGCCTAACTCAACTTCCATCAGCTCAGTCTCCTTGCATCGTTACTTGTTGATCTCTTTGCCCCCCAGAACATCCTCCAAAGCTTCCTTGATTCCCTTAACTTTCTGCAATCCCAGACATAAGACTCACCCAAGCCCGCTCTTCCTTCTATGGGGAGCTCCAAGAAAACAACCATTGTTTTGCAAAAAATAAGGGAATGGGGAGCCATTTCCTCTGCTTGAGGACTGAAAATTTAGCTATCTCCTCGCTGAAGTTTAAAAGACTCAAAGACCTCATCCTTCATAACCCTTTGTTTGAAGTCAGTTTGCAGTTGGAGAAAGAAAAAAATATATATGTGGAGAATATCTAATTTTGTGAATCTCATTTTCAAATTCAAATCTCAAATGTTCCCTGAGGCAGCGGATTGCGAAGGCAGCACAATGATGAAAAGTTAATAAAAGACCCAGAAAGATCATAGATCACACTGGCCCATCGGCTGTCATAGGTAAGGGAACCATAATGACATTATTCTAATATTTGGGATGCTTTGGGATGTATTTCATTCTCTGCAATGACAGCAAGCTGGGCTTTAAACTTCATCATTGTCTATCATGAGCTCATCTGTGGTTTCTGGTCATTTCTCCCATATACCGCACTTTCTTCCTTCTGGCTTTGTGTTAGAAGTATGCTCAACCACAAAATCTATGCATGATGATGTTTTTATGCCATCACTTTATGTCATGATTTTAGTCACTTCCCATCCAGGCTCTCCCATTTCTTAGCCCATTACCCAGCCCCCACCCGCTACCCTTTTATAATCAAAGCATGGATCACATAAATGCCATTCTCTGGTTTGCCAATTCCTATGAATGGAATACAAAGACTTGACAATTAGAATTTTGACTCACTTGACAGCCTCACTTTCTGTCACTGTGGCCCTGCCCTTCTCTGTCCCCAAGTCCTCCCCTCCACCATGGTTTATGCTGGAGTGATCCCAAGCATGGAAGACCCATTTACTTCTTTGTGCTTTTCCTGGAATTTCCTGGAACACTCTTTCTTTTTTTTTCCTCTGTCGGGACAAAGATGATTTGCCCTCCACAACATATGCGTGTCCTCCTCTATGAAGTCTTTCCTAAACTCGTGCCGGGATAATTGCTCTACTCGGCTGCGATACGGTGTCATATTGGAACTGCTCGTTTATGTGTCTGGGATTTGTCCCTGTTCCCATGACTTTACTCAAAGACACACGAGACTGGGAGCCTCTCACTTTTGCACCCCCTTTCCTGTTACAGTGCCTGGCTCCATGTGCTCAGTTGGTGTTAAATAAAGGAAAGAAAGAAAGAAAGAAAGAAAGACGATCTGTCCAAGAGGAGGGGCAAGCAGTCTGCCATCTTCAACAGAGCAAAGGTCAGCTTGGTACCAGTTCGAATGCCCAGGTACTGGAGATGCGCTCTGTCATCCCCCAGGAACTTCCACACTGCATATTTTGAGAGACTAGTCCCTCTTTGATTTCTTTGCTGGCTGATTTCCGACTTGAAGTTCATTTTCTCATGGTCTCAGAGGCGGAAAGTTGACGTAGACATGGAAGGAAGTACCTCATGTGTGGACATCTAGTGTGACCTCAATTTCTCCTTTTCAGTTGGGGCTAACAATGTCTTAAAGGAGACTGGATAACTTCCCATACCTGCGCCCCACCCCCAACCCTTCCCAGAGATGCAGAATCAGAAGGTGTTGACTCCTTCCCCAAACTCCACTCTCTGGGAAAGTCACAAGGACAAGCTCATCTACTCTCTTCTGCCTGCTGCCGGGAGTGTTAATTAGCACAATTCTCTAGAAAGCAATATAGGAAAAGTTA